>NW_024498708.1:633775-795442 GCF_017590055.1 Onychostruthus taczanowskii
GGCGGGGGGGGCGGGGGGGGGGGATCAAATCGAGTTGGAAGGCACCAGGGAGGTGGAGAAAGGAAAAGGGGAGGAGGGAGAGGAGGAGGGAGAGAAGGGGGAGTGGGAGGCTGGTGAGGAGAGATGTAGCCCATCGCGAGGCGAGCTGGAAGGTGGGCAGCCGGAGGACCAGGGAGGTTATAAAAGGCAGGACGGGGACGCAGCCTCCGCGCAGCTCCGCGGGGACCAGCCAGGCTCCTTCGCTGCAAGCCCAGAGGATTCTCTCCCCGACGGCAGAAGCAGCCCAGCAGGAGCGGGGACGCTGCCAGCCATGCCCCGGGGAGCTGGGCGCAGGGGCAGCTGAGGATGGTGCCCGGCCTGCGTCCTGCCCCCCTCCTCCTCCTGCAGGTAAGATGCTTTAAGTCCTTTTCTCCCATAAGGGCCCTTCTGCCCCCTCCCCATCACCCCTGCGCCGTGTATCGCCCGCGTTCTCCTCGGTGACTTTTCAATTTCTTTGAAGGGAAAAGTAAAAAGAGAAACCACAACACAAAAGGGTCTAGGGAGAATTCCTCCAGTCGAGGCACTGGGGCTTGGCAAGAGCTCGTGATGCTCAAAAACTATTGGGGAGGGGGGCTGAAGTGAGTGAAAGGATCATTTAAAGGGGGGGAAATCGCAGCCAGGTCCTCCTGAGCTCAGCCCAGGGCTCCCAGTAGCTCGCAGGCTTGCACCTCCCAGTGAAACCAGCCACCACCAGTTTCCCAGGCTGCTGGGAGCGGGTGGCCACTCTGGGGGTGTGATGGATGTGGACATTGCAAATGCAGAGCCCAGCTGTAGCCCCCATAATTAATTTTCTAAGGAACCCTCTCCTTTACTGCCCTGCACCTGCAAAGCACAAGACTTTCTCTCTAATTTGCTCGCTGTGGAACTGTAGCCACTGCTAATTTTGCAGCTCTGCACAATATGCAAATGCTTTGTCAGAAGCAATATTCCTCCTCCTTGAGGGCTCATCAAGGAGGGAAATGTTCACAGCCCAAAGCTTTTTTAAATCCCAAACCCTGGACAAACGAGATGAAGGGGTTTCCAGTGAAATCCTGAATTTTACTTAAACAAGCCTATAGTGGCAGTTAAACAAAATGATCAGGTTTTTGATAAAACCTCTGTGTCAAGGAGGGGAAAAAGAGCAAATCTGCCTGGCTGGCTGCAGAATAGTGTCTCAGTGGCCCAGCTGGGACGGCAGAGTTAAAATATCAGGTAAAGTGGAGGGATAGCCCTCCCCATTGGCACCGTTATGGCTCATACCCTGCGGGTTGTGCACCCCACTATTCACCCCACTGTGCACCTCCCACATCAGCTGCATCTCTGGGCCAGGAAAGTTCTCACCTAAATGATGAGAAGAGCTGATGTGCACCAGGATACCCCCTGCCTAGTTGGTGCTGCTTCTAAAAACTCTTCTTCTGAGCAGCTGCTCTCTCTTATTGCGGCAACCCGCTAACCCTGATTGATAGGATTTATGGGAGCTCTTTTGCTGTTACATTCCCTGGTTCAGGTTTTGTTTGACTCTGATGCAAGAAATAAAGGTGAGACAGGGCAGGATCTTCTCCCCCAGCCCAGGTCCTTCTTGCCCAGTCTGTGGAGACAGCACAAACCCAGTGCAGTAGGGTCATGTTCTGGTGGGGACATGTGAGCATGTGAGCATGACAGCTCCTAATAACCTTGGTGAGCAAAAAGTGGTCCAAAAGAAGCCCAAAGGTGCTGAGACACAGCTCCCATTCTCTGTCAAAGCTCCTTAGGCTCAGGGGACTCTCTTGCCATCCCCAGGTGTTCCCCAAGGATATTCTCCTTGTGAAGGTGGAGCAACAAGTCCTCAAAAATCTTCCAGAGTTTGAGACAAAACCACCCCTTTGCTGGGGCTGGGACCAGGATGAGGGGGTCACAAAAACCAGACCAGACAAAGAGAAGCCTCTCCCAGCTGGCTTCAAAAAGAAACAGCCAATCTACAACCATCCCCCTCTTTGCAGTCAAGCTGTCTGTTTTTCCTTATAAATACATGCATTCAAAACTCAGATGCTTTTCCAGAACAGTCCCAACCCTCTCCTGGGGACAGCATGGGCTAAAGGACAATGAAACCCCAGCTGTGAGTGCATCCCTGCAACCAGGTGTACCTGGATACAGCAGCATCCTGCCTGTGATTGCAGAGACCTGCAGCAGCCCAGCTCCAACCCAGAGCTCAGCAGGGACAAACCTCCCCTGCAGACAGTGGGTTGGCACAGTTGAGGTGTTCCCCATGCACCTGGCTTGCACCTCCACTTTAGCATTGGTTTGCCCATGTTGCTTTACGAATAGACATCGCTCAGGAGGTTGGACAGACCGACTAGGAGACAAACTTGCTGCCAAGTGCTCCCTGGCACCCTGCAAGTCATTAAAACAAACTAAAAAAGTAATTCAAAATAAACCAGTCCACCTGCAGCTCTGTCAGGAGCCAATTACATTTCTGGGGCTGATAAAACTGCAAAAGCATTTCATGAAAAATCGGGGATTGATGATGAGGATGGGATAGTTTCCCCTCTCCTCTCACTTGATCACCTCCAGCAGCAATAAGTCCAAAAAACAGCCCCCGCCCCTTCCATGCTCAATCCTTGCATAAGATGCAGTGCTGCAGTCGCAGGACGTGCTGACCCTGGGGATCTCTTCCAGTCCTCACTTTCCTTAAAAGCTGGAGTTGATTCAGTGTGTATGAAATCATCCCTGTGGTTTCGCATCTCCAGCAAAGAAGTGAATGGAAAAGGCACAGCCTGTTCCCAGAATAGCTGCACTGTCACCATAGGATGTATAGGAATACAATCAGAATATCCTGCACCACCAGCTCAACCCTGCCCTGAAATTCAGCTCTGCTCACCCAAAATCTTGCACGGGGTTAGCCTAGAAGTTCATTGTGAGTGACAAGCTCAAGCTGCAATTGAGTCTGCAGTGTTTAGAGAGGCTGCATCCATGGCTTTGTCTGTGAGAAGAGTTTTTGAACCCAAAGAAAGCACAAATCAACCCCCAAATCACAGAGTTCCCTCACAAAGCAGAGCCCAGGAGCCATTGTCCGACACCCCAGAGCTGTCACTCAGGAGAGGGTGGCTCTTTCTGAAGATGGAATAACATACCCGGGGGCCCATCTGTTGTTTTTCCTTTTTTCCCTAACTGCATTCTGAGCTATGAAGATACCCTCCTTCTCTGCTTTATCTACAGTCACCCTCCTAGGAGCAGTCGCCTCCATTCCAATGGCCAAGGGCAAAGTGTGTTGGTATTTTGCAGATCACAGTCCCTCTTCCACCCTGAAATCTGGACTGTCCTGGAAAAAGCAGTGGCAGATGCAGCTTTGGTGTGGCCAAACTTTCCTGAGCTGTGAATGTGAATAAACCAGAAAAAAATTATGGGGAATTGAATTGTGCATGTTCAACCCTAAAAAGGTGATGGGTGAAGGAGGGGGTTTGGAGCAGTCAAGATGAGGGTTTTGGGACAGAGCTGGAGGGGAAAATGTCCAATCCCAAACTGAAAATATCTGTCAATGCACAGGAGTTCCACATGTACAATCTGCACAACAGTTCAATAAAATTGCCTTAGAAAAACAGCCCCCCCAGGCTTGTGTCCATCACTCCAATTTTCCTCAGCAGCCTTTGCCCCTGCAAATCCAGATCCCATAGGAGCTGCATGGATTGCGTGCCCTTCCGCAGCTTGATTATGCCTTTAGCTTCCAACACCCAAATGCCATTAGTCATTTTTTCACCTGTCCCCAAAAATTCATGTCTCTCTTGACAGATAAATGAAACCAGAATTATTTATGGCAAGCAAGGGAGACCTGAGCTTAATCCAGGAAAACCTTTAATTGCTCATAAATCAGTTTTTACAGGGCATTCATTTAGTCCTGATTGATATTCTTTTGTTAGAATCTGCATCCAGCACACTTGGAGAGAGACTCCAAACAGAATAAACATTCTCACCAAAGCTCCTGTTTACACACCACAAGGACTGGCCCTCTAATATAGATAAATTAATAAACTCACAGATTTTAATGCCAGATGGAGGATGGAGATGTTCTCTGCCTGCTCTCCCCATGAGTAACACTAGCCATGGAAAATCCCCACACGAGCGTTGTTTTGAGCCTTGTTCCATTGCCTGAGCTTTGCCTTGATGTCTCGATGATGGCAGGGCTTGGAATGGGGCTTTGGAAGAGAAATGAAGGAGCAGTGGGGGCTTGGTAGGGCAGCGAAGGGACTTGGAGGAACCCTGAGGTCATGGCTGGCAAAGCAGGCTACTGCCAGGTCTAAGACAGAGGTGTAAAGAGCGTCCTTCATGGACCAGATGCTGCCTGGAGATTTCATTTGGAAATTGTTCCAAGCGAAAGCCCTCAAGGTGGAGCAGGTAAGAAGCTCCCGAGCTGCACGAAACAGTGCCTGGAAGCCAGACAAGACAAAGGCAAAGAGATCCCCTGCAGTGAAGGCAGGAGACACAGGGGTTGGAGGCACCTCCAAGCACATTTGAGGGCAGCTCTTTCAGTCAGGCAGTTGCAGGCCACCTCCAGCCTCCAGCTGCAGTCCTGGCAGGACGTGCTGCTCCCTCCCCACTCCACTGATGCTGCTCTGCCATCTGAAGTTGGCATCGAGCTCTTTTAACACTCACTGTATTTAACACCCAAAGTCTGGCACCTTTTGCTGCAGGCTCAGAGCCAAGAACAGGCTCCATCCCAGCCTGATGCCCTGGGGAACCTCAGCAAAGGTCCAGGGCAGCAGCTGCTCAGCCCTTCCCTACCCATGTGTTCCAGGAGGTCTTTCCTCTTCCACACCAAGTGCTGTAGTAGGCAGCAAGCCCAGCCACGGCAGGGAGCAGAACTGATGGGTCAGAGAGGTCCCTACAGCAAGGACAACTCCAGAGTGGATGGTGTTGTCTCCCCTCCCAGGAAGGTCACAGAGGCCACCACTGTCCACTGCTCCCACTGCCCTCCCTAGCTCTGCACAAAGCCCCTGTCTCCCACAGCTTCATCCCAGGCTTCAGTCCCACTAATCGCTCCGCTCTCCAATTACAGCCCCTCCTCGGCACTGGACCTCCTAGATTGCTAATTAGGCTACAAGCCATCTATCTCGTGCTCAGAGCTGTCAGCCCTTCCTGCCATGCAGATCCCCTTTTTTCTGAGGCAACATTATAGCGGGGGTGGGGGGGGACACATGCTTGTCTCTGGGTAGCACAGTGCAGGGGGGGATACTGCAGTTGGATGTGAATGTATTAATTAGTATCCATGGATTGCTTGAGAGAGCAAAAGCACCGCAAGGGGACATTAATTTCTAATTGTTATTAATTGAATTTTTCTGCCAGGTCAGTGGCAGGTCACAGAGACTGACACCATATGTGTGTGATTGTGTTGCTCACCCCCACAGCAGCAGCCAGACTCCCAGTGCTGATGAGCTGACGCTGTCCCAGTCCACGATGTTGCATCTCCTGACCAGGGGACCTGCCATCGTCACAGGCACAGGAACAGCTGGGTTTTTTTACAGCCCTGGCGGTACCAGGACGTGGTTGGTGGGTCCAGATTGCAGAAATCTGTCCCATACGGTGCCGCACAGCTTGAGTGACCTGAGGCAGGTGGTCTTCAGTGCCTCAGTTTCCCCTCTGGGACAGCCCTGGCATGGTGGGTGGTGGGACACCAACCACCACAGATGTTTGCTCTGTGCGGGATGCAGGAAACATGGGAGCAGTGTCAGGGTTTTGTGTCTGAGCTGTGCAGTGAGGACTGGGGGGGCTGGTCCTGCTACAGAAAATGTGGGGATGAAAGGAAGGAGCTGGTGCTCTGTGAGATCCAAGACTAAACCAGAATCATCTCTGTGTATAAAACACGGATTTTACAGAGCCTGGAAGGGAGCCGGGCAGATGCTGAGGCAACAGCAGGGGAGACAATGGTGGCTCCTGATGGAGAAGAAGCTGCTGCCAGTGCGGGCACCCATGGGGTCCGTGCAGCTCCTGGCAGAACCATCATCTATCTCTGTGGGAGCAGCTCCCCTGGCTAACTGGGAGCACTGTGCAAAGCGGCTGCTTCCAGAGGAGCAGATTGCCTTCCTTCCCGGACAGCTGAGCGCTCAGCTGAGGCTCTCCAGGATTTTGGCAGGCTGAGAGAGGTCACAGAGGTGTTCCTGCCTGCAGAGCGGGATCTGCCATAGCTGTGTGAAGGCAGGGTCGGGAGGGCGGAGGAACACGGCCCCTCTCTGGCCCAAGCACGACCCACTGCCGTGTCAGGGCTCTTGAGGTGAGCTTGGCTCCAGCCCGGCCAGGCTGGGCCCTGCTGGGCACCATGTGGCATCTTACAGAGCAGCAATGCTCTGGCACGAGAAGCTCCTCAAAGGACAGAGCTTTGACCTGTTCTCTCTGTAAAAGCATGGGGAGGGGTTGCACTAACCCACAAAGAGCAAAACAGATAAGACAGCGACCAGTAATAAGAATTTTTTCACTGGTGCAAATCCCCCTGCAGCTGCCACCACCCCTGCTTATTCCCCTCAAAATGCTGACAGGAGTGGGACAAAACTCTGCCTCTATCAAGAGCTTTGGCCACATTGCAGAGCCTGGTAAAAAAACTCTTAGTATTAGTTGTGTTTTGGGGATCCTTTTTTTCCTTGCTTTCTTCCTTCTGTAGCTGTTTCAGCTCATTTACAAAGCCTGCAAAGAGCCAGTGACTTCTCCATCCACACCCCTCTCTGGCTGTGGCTTGGTCCATGTGCTGTTCAGTGCCAAGACCTCACCCTGTGTCTGGAAGGAGAATGGGCACTACCAGGCTGGAGCAGGCTGGGATTAGGAGAAACACATCCAATTAACACTTGAAAGCCTATTCAGATAGACAAACCATCCCAGACATCTTTTGTGTCCCATCTGCCAATGCCAAGAGCCAACAGGTGTGGTGGGCACCAGCTGTGGGCATCAACACAGAGGGGAGCAGACTCCCTACACCTTGATTCTTCCCCATCTGGAGTTTGGGTGGTCTCAGCTTTCTGAAAGGAGACTCAGGAGGTGCTGGGCTCCTGTAGGACCAGCACCCAGGAGCTCCAAGCAGCTCTTGCACCAGGGCAGGGTTGAGCTGCCGGATCCTCTGTGCCATCTGGAGCAGTCACAACAAGGCAGCTATTCTCTGCTCCATTTATACGTCTGCCTAACATCTCTCTTGCTGTCAAAACCAGCTTCCCAAGGCAGTAAACAGTTATTTGGAAAAGAGCAAGTGGGTGCTGAGCTTGTCTCTGTATCTGAATAAATCCTGTTAATGCCTTGGTAAGGCACGAGGATGGCTGGGTATGCCAGCAAGGGCAGACAGTGTTTCTATGCCTCAAGGACAAGAGGAGGAATGTCTTCTCTGTGTTCAGAGCAGTTTGGGCGGTAAATGGCACACAGGAAGGGGGGTCAGGCAGTAGGAATCAGCCTGGCTGATGGGGAAGGCAAAGGTTGTTGTCCCCAAGGAGCTGGGAGCTTGCCTGCAAGCAGGGGAGGTGCAGCCCTTCCTGCCTTCAGGCTCAGGGCTGTTTCCCAAGGGATCTGTATGTGATGTCTTTTGGGGCACAGCTCTGTCATTTAATCAGTGACTTTTCTCCAGGGGGTTTGGTCAGTTGCTGAAGGTGAAAGAAGTGGAGTTGAGCCTCATACACTATTAGTGCTGGTGGAGGAGAGGGGATGAGCCTGTGTCACCCTTTTCTGCAAAATATCAGGTTCCCTCCTTCCCTCACCTGTCACCATGGTGACCTGTGAGACCAACACCACCATCCCTCTGCCATCTTTGCAATCTTTTCATCCTGGCAATTGCCTTTCTCACTTTTAGTTTCCCCAAACTCCTGCAAAGGCACAATAATTCAATAATCATTTTTCCAAAACAGCTCCTTGTGCAGAGTTTTAGCAGAGCTGGGTAAATCGTGATCAGTGCTTTCCAACTCAATGGGAATGTTGGTGTTTGCTGACAATTCTCCTGAAAAAAAAAACCACTTCAGCCAGAGCTGGTTGTCTGTGGATCAGATCTCCTTAAGGATGTGTATGAACCTCTTCCCACTGACAGCTTACAAGGCTGTGATTTCAGTAAGGGATTGAAAATCCAGGCGTGGTGTCAGGCTCATCATGTTTCCCCTGTCTGCTCTCAGGATTGAAAGATGGTAAACCCAAAAGTGTTGATTAAAATGATAAATAGCAGAGGTTCCATGATTCATCAGGGGCTTCAGAAGGGCTTTCTGAGGGGGGTATTCCAGGCAGGAGAAGATCACTGGGTGGGGAACAGAGTGCAGTCCCCCAGCCTTCGGCTCAGATAAGCACAGTTTCCCTAGGAAGCCATCCTGTCAATGGTACATGTCCATTGTGCAAGCTTTGGGGTGGTACCCACCCAGACATGGGCAAGCTCAAGGAGGCATTTGGGGATGGGGAAGCAGCATATTGCACATATAATCCCACCCCTGTCTGCTCTCTCCCCATCCAGGCATTTCTCCTCTGGGACAGCCAGGTTACAGCCTCCATCCAGGAGCAGTACTGCGAGAGCCTGCCGCCTGTCACCAACCACACTGGTGAGTGTCCCCCAGCCCACCTGAGCCACCCCCGGGGATCCAGTGCTTGGAAGAGGGTGTCAGGGGTGTCTCTGGGCTCATGTGCTGCTGCATGGATCCTTTCTGGGGAGGTGGGACACTGCATCACAGCCTTGCACACTCCTTACAGGGTGACAGTGGAGGCAGGTAGAAGGTGTACATTTCAGGAGATGAAAATAAAGAAAATAAATGTCTGTTGGGCAGAGGCAGAGATGGACAAAGAGACATCAGAGCTGGCTGCCTGTTCTATGCCATGCCCAGGGACACCAGGACTTTGGCCCCTATGTCCACCCTCCTCTACCATCCCCCTGTCCAGGGATGATGACTGGAGGTTTTGACTTTTTGTGGAGACCATGTCACCAGTGCAGTGTGGCCACCATGGCTCTGAGCTCAGCCAGCTTTTGTCCCCCACCACTCCTACACAGGTGCCATTGAGCACTTTGGGAGGCCACCAGTCACAAAGAGCTTTTGGGGACACAGCTATGGCCAGGGCTGGCTCAGCCCTGATGGGCGGGAGCAGCAGGGTCATGGACAGCGCACTCCTACTCAACATTGTACATGGTTTGATCCAATCAGGTCAGAGCTTGTGCCAAAAATGGCTTTTAGCCTATATTCAGGATGTGACTTGGATGTCACCTCAGCAGTGACAGGTCTGGTTCAGTGACAGCTTTTGGGGGAGGAGAAGTGTGAGAAGGAGTGGAGCTCACAGGGACAAGGAGAAAAGTCATCCCCAGCTCTGGGATGCTGCAGGGTTGATTTTGCGTGACTGAATGAGAATCAGAGCAGGCACCAAGGAACTCTGTCAGGGTAATGGATGGCCACAGGACTGAGCACTGAGGAATGGCCATGGGGACCCAGAGCTGAGGGATGGCTGCCCACCACCCGTTAACAGCAGCATTAACAGCTCCTTTTTAACAAATCCTATCCTGGCACCAGTTGATCCAGTCTGGCCAAATCCAGGCTACCTTGCCCTGCAAGAAGCTTCCCAAGCCCACAAGGTGGAGGCAGAAAGCCAGGGGACAGCAAAAGCTGCCTGTGGAATGGCAATGCTTGGATGTTTGGTCAGACAAGAAACTTAGTCATCACTCATGTGCTTTGCTCTCTGAAGGCTTCATCATTCTGCTCAGCAAGGGCCTGTCCTTGGCCATGTTAAGATGTGAGAAATCCTGACCCAGGGCAGCAGGCAGGTCCCAGAGAATCCTCATGCCCAGCTCATGGCCTTTTCTGCCCACTGCTGGAACCTCCCAAGCTGGAGGGAGAGGTCAGAAAGGGGGGAGAATTTCTGCTGTGGTTTGCTGATTGATTGCCCTGGAATCACCACCATCCTCAAGCACTGAGCACTGCTTTCTGTAAGGATTGGGCTTTGCTCAGTGGGGATTTATCCACATGATTACAAGCAGGATTTAGTGCACCTCGGTGTCCACCTCACTGGCAGAGGGGAGAATGTGAGGCTTCAGATTTGCAAATTGTCCATTTCTACACATGCAACCTGCAATTCCTGAGCAACTCATTTGGATGGGGCTGGCACATGTGAGAGCCATTTCCAGCTGGAGGGGGGGACTTAGAACAAGAGGCAGAAGGGAAACTAATTGTCTTATGTCTGCTTGGGAAGTGGAATTCAGCACCAGTCCTGGTCCTTGGGGTCCAGTTAAGCCCTGCCTGATGGAGACAGCAATTCCTGTGGAGGGATATTTACTAAACTGGAAACTTTGATTTGAGCTATTTAACTTGAAGAGTTGTTAGGATGATGCTAATGAGAATTGCAGCAGAGCCCTGAGACTTAATTTATTAATGTCTTCACAACCCTTGGGAAATGACACATTCTGACAACACGAGCCCAGCAGTCCCCCAGCGCATGGCTCGTCAGGAGATCTGCTGGGTGCATGCACAGGTACTGCCTCATGCCTGTGTGCAGCATCCCTCCTCCAAAACACGGCCCACCATGGGCTCTCCTCCTCTCCTGGGTCACCAGTCCCTTAATCTCTGTTTTAAAGATGATATGTAGCTGGACAGTGATGGCACCAGGGTGCCAGCACTCTCTAGGCATGTGCACTGAGCTGGAAAAGTCTCTGCCACAGCAGTGGTGTGGAGGGTGGAGGCACACAGGGGTAATGCTGTCCAGGCTCAGGGGGTGCAGGTGGTGCAAACTCTCATGGAGCACCTGAGCCTCACAGAGCTCTCCTGTCCTGCCCTCTTATTGTGGCACCAGCTCTCTGGCCACAGAGAAACACAACTTTCCCAGACATCGTTCTGGGAAAGGCTGTGAGAAGATCAGAGAAAAGGATGAGAAACAATTCTTATCTTAACTTGCTGCACCTGGTATTGTTAATATGTGGAATGTGTTATGGGGATTTGTTTACCATAGGGTGGTTTCTTAACTAGCCAATGGTGATGGACCAATTAGGTCCACCTGTAGCAAACTAGGGTATAAAAAAAGCAATGAGTTTCTTAATAAAGAATAATTGATTAGCCTTCATTTACATGCATGTAGTCTATGCTAATTATTACCTGGCCGGGGGCCTCCTTGTGCTGACATCTTATCACCATGGTTTTACCCATCTTCCTTCAAGCCCCCAGTGCAGGGTGATATCCCTGGGAATTCAGGCCCATTGTGATGCTCCAACTTGATAGTCTAGGTATCCATCAAAAATTCCTGTCACTGAGCCCCTGATTTTAGCTGAGACTGGGACACAGGGGCACAGCTGAATACTCCATCAGAAAGCAGTGAAGCATCACAGTAGCAGTGAAGGAATATCAGGCTGGACTTGAGGTCAACATGGTGCATTCAGGAAATCAGGTCAGCTGCACCTCCAAACATCTGCAAGCCAGGAAAGTCTCAGATGAAAAGGAAGGCAGTGAGGATCAGCATCCCTTGTCTGGCATGGATAGGTGCTGTCCCAAAGGCTCCCAGCCCATGGACTGACTCAGACCACGGATTTCTCTTGCTGACAATTTCATCTCCCCACGGTCTGTGTGCAGCTGCTTCTTGCCCTGTTACAAAGTCCATCAGGGAGGGACAAGGTCATTTCATCCACCAGGGCAAAGCATTTCCTCCACCTGCAGGACTGTTTCCCTGGGGAGGGAAAGGAAGAATCTGAGAAGATGGGAAAGCCTCTTCCTAATTAATAATGAGGCTTTTCCAAAGGAGCTCAGCAGAAAGCACTCAAGCAGAGCAAGCTCGGAACACTCTCAAAGTTTTGCCATTCGTAGCTTTCAAGCCTGGATCAGCCCAAGGAGTTGCCACCCAGTTGCTCACATCCCACTCTGGTCCTGGCTGCATGATCCACTCCTTTAAGCTTGTTATCATGATGAATTCTTATCCTCAATCCTCTGTGTGTGTGTGTGAGTGTGTGTTCAAGAGAGAGAGGGGAGCACAGAAAATTCCTTGTCAGGAAAGAAATGTTTCATGCCAGTGCCAGTTCACCTAAAGCACAGAAAAATTACACCAAAGCTAAGCAGAAAAAAAGAAATGTCTGTGGGGTTTTAACTGAAGGCTTTTTCAAGGGGGAAAGGGAGTGTAGATTTGCATTAAATAAGGCAAATCTGATTGTTCCAGATACAGCAAAATCCTTAGGCTAAGAAGCAGTGAGTGATGAGAACATATCCTTCACAGGCACTATCAGATAAGTTTGGTAACACCTTTCATAGCAGGTGACAATTTGACCAAGAGCCTTTCCACACACTCCAGCTCAGTTCCCAAAGCGCTGACACTGCTCCAGCAGCCCACGTGCCACTGCTCTCTCATTCACTCACTGACTCCCCTGGGGCAAGTCTGGAATTTAAATTCATAAAGGTCAAATTAACATCAGCGACTCTTTTCAGTCTCATTGGCATCTCTCCCACCGAGGCAGAAATATTAATAAGGAGCTGAGCAAGGGTTAAAGATGCAGCAATGAGTCTAGGCAGGGACTTGAGGGAGAGACATGGTACTGCGTAGTTTTGGGAAACAAAACTCTCATTTATATGGAAAATCCTAGTGGATTTAAATATATACTAGTGTCAGAAAGGCCATTCTGCTCCATCATCTGGGAAACAGGAATGTCAACAGCAACTCACTGATATTCATAGATTTTACTGTAGTGGAAGAGGGAAGACGAAGAGGTTTTCCAGTAGGAAACTGTGTCCTGGCACATCCCAGTGTCAGTAGCAGCTACAGCAGTTAAACTGTACTTTGGACTGGGTGCAGTGAAGTCACTGCCAGAGACTGTTCAGTTGTAGCCAAACTAGAAGGCTCTGCTGGGAAAACTGCCAGGGAAGGATTTTGATGTTTCACTCACCCACCACCAGATCCCAGCCAAACCCAGGGAATAAAGAACCTCCTGCCACAATTAGTTATAAAACAACTCCAAACACTCTGTGGTTCATGTCAGGAGAACAAGATAAGCCCCAAACACAACCCACTGCTCTATATACATTATATACATATATATATACACACACATATATATGCTGTAAATCTGTACATGGATCATCATAAGTGACAGATGCATCAGATACCAACAGCACAAGCTAGGTTTGGTGCCTTTTATTTATTCTTCTCCAGAGCAGCAGCAAAGACACGAGGGGATAGTCAGTGACGGTGAATAGCAACAAGTCAAAAATTCATTACAACGGCCCATAGCTATCATAATGCTTAATTAGCCTGGGTAATTATTTTACATTGAGGATCATGGAACTTGAATGCTTGGGAGGATTGCTGGGGATTTTTTAAGAACTGGAGTCTTACAAAGGTAAATAGAAGCCCCCAGTGCCACCGAAAGCAGTGCTGGAGGTAGAGTTTAAGCAAGGATCTACTTTGAGGCAGACACAGCTGCTCCCAGCCATCCTGAGCACCGACCCCTGCTCACAGTGAAGTCAAACAGCTCCACCACCCCAATTTCTACCCCATGTTAATATAAATTGTACCCCAGTGCCATTTCCTTCAATGCCTCAAAGCGCTACTCAAGCATTTAACATCTGAGTGACCCTGCAGCTCGACCCAGCCACCCCTCCCTGGCACTTCAGCACCTGGAAGTAAAAGCATCCCCCAAAGGCCCCTGTTTTGGGGCAATAAGGTGTGAAATGGGTCTTTCTTCTTCACCACTCTGGTGGAGCTGCCTGGGAGGGACAAAGAGATTTTTGTGCAATTTCGCAGTTGATGCATCAGACATCACAGAGAGTTGTATTTTGATTAGATGTTGAGATGAAGCCCTGATTGCCAAATGCAAATATTGCAGCAGAGACACTGGGGACACTCTCAGGGAGCCAGAGGCTGCAGGCAGCAGCGGCAATGCAGTCGCAGAGGATATCAGGGCTGGATAGAGATAACTGTGGTTGAAGAAGAGCTCAGGACAGGTTATATGAGTTAACAACTTTCACCTCTTAGACTCTTGAGACACCTTAGATAAATAACCCCATCATTCCCAGCCACGGGAATGAGCCTGTAGTTCAGATTTCCATAATCTTTCCTGCCTTTTGCATTGTAGAAGGGGACAGAGGTTTCACCCTTTCACCCCTCAGAGTGTCTGTGCATAGCAGCAAACTGGGATGTTGAGTTGGTGCACAGTTCTGCCCAGTGTAAAGCAGGATGTGTTTACCAGCACAGTTATGTGTTTTGCTTTACTCCTCTTCAGAGCATCCCAGCAATGGCTTGATGGTATGATAATACTTCAGACCTCTTGAAACCAGCTCAAGAGCACTGTGGCCACACGTCTGGTACTGCTGGACCTGCATAAATATGCTCCATCCTCCATTTGGTCAAAATCTTTTGGCAGATTAGCTGGTAGTGGAGAGCTTTACCCTACCAGGTGCCACACGGTTCCGTGGCTTTAGCTCAGAGCCATCTTGAAGGTCTCTGAGAGTGGTGGGAGCAGTCTGGAGAAGGATGTTTTCTTGAAACAGATGGGATATTGCTACAGTTATCCTGATATAGTTATTGTGATATAGTTGTCTCAGTGTAAGTCCCTGGACAGACACTTTTTTCTTCAGAAGAAGCTTTATATTGCTTCAGAGCAGCACAATGCAAAGGCAATGGGTGAGAAGGGATTGGAGCAACTTCCCCTGTGCCTCATTCCCTGCCTCAAAGTAGGACCTGCTCCTTCCCCCTCCAAACACCATGTTTCTGTGGGGGAAGAAGCCAAATTAGGGGAATTGAGTGCAGGTAGGAAATTCAATGACCTTTCGTGCTGTAAATCTGCAAAGACCAAACCTGTGCTGCCAATGGAGCTGAGAAGCCGGAGCACTCGTGTGCAGAACCTGGAGAATAGTTCCCCTGCAAACACGGATGGGCCATCGAGCAGGCAGGGAAGCATTCAGTACTGATACATATCATTTCCATGCTAAACAGTGCTCAATGCTGGGAGCCAGGTGCCACTCCAAGAGCTGGAGCAGGAAGCTGTGCTGGGCAAAAGGGATGTTGCAGCCCTCGTGGCACTCTTTGTCTTCACTGTTTTATTATCACTTCCCCATCAGGAGAGGTTTTTTCTCTCTTTTCTGTATGCTGGAGAGAGCAGAAAGAGCAGCATCTGCTTTCTGCTGCTTTTCTTCATCAAGCCTTTCTCAGTGTGAGCCTGGGAAAAATATTACAGCCACCCACTGGATGAAAACCTGGTGGGACAGATCTCAAATGCTGCCGGTGGCAGCACAGGGGTGAAGCACAGGGAGAGGTTCAGGAGCATCTGACATTCTGGCTGAGCATCTCCTCATCTGACTGCAGCCCCAGACCCCAATGTCACCCCACAGCACCACCCTGACCCATGGGACGCGGAGGGTGATGCTGGTGCACCATCCCTGTGGTGGGACTGGTGGGACCCACTGGGTTTGGTGTCTGGTGGGATCCTGTCATGCTCTAATGGGAGTGCCAAGCAGCATCCCACCAAGTGCCTTGGAGAAGGGTGGAGATATGAAATCCAGCCTCAAGCAGACGTATCACAGAATGATGTACCTCTGTCTGGCTACATCATTTCCATGAGTCTCTCTTGGGTTGGTTATTAATGGCATTGCTGTGGGTTTGTTTTACTGGTGGAGAGTATCATCATTGTTGCTCTCTGGCCCTGCTGACTTTTAATTACTCACTCTTCCTGTTTGTCCTCCCTGAGCAATCTCTGCCTGTCCCCCAGAACAGACCCTGAAATGCAGGAGGGAAACTGAGGCAAAAGACTATGCAAAGAAAATGGAGTTTGTGCCCAGCCCTACCAGTCCCCATGAGGGGTTGTGATAGCTGCATGAGCTCCCATGGCCATTAGTACTGTGCAAGCCCCATTTTCCTGTGCTGCATTGTTCCAAGTGAAGTTTTTCCTGTTCCAGACATTCACGCAGCTTCTCACCTCAGTGGCTAACAGGAAGAGCACTTGCAATTTAACTTTGTCCTTAGTTCAAGTAATTACTGGTTGTTTTTCCTTACAAGGATGAATGTTATCACAACATTTTTAATTGTGACCCTCTATTTCTCTGTCAAATTTGGGTCTAAACAACAAAGGAGCTCAATAAATTCAAATGGATGCAGAAAGACACAGACACACATGTGATAAAAGGCACCTTGTTTCCTACAAAACACAGGCTTAAAATAGTTAACATAAAGGGAAGGTTGCCACAGCAACCCTACACATTAGCAAAGCTAAAAACAAAGGTCATTGTTAAAATTAATTTCTCCCTACAAGCTATGGGAGGCAGAAGGTAACACTCACCATGCTCTGATGCTTCCCCAGCTCACATGCTTGGAAGCTGTTTTGCCTTCCTAAGATATATGAAGACACCAAAAGCCCTGAAATTTTTTTCTGAGAACAACACAAAATAACAAGGAGCCAATTTTTCAGATAATCAATGAAAACAGATATTCCTCTATAAAAACCTTCTTCTTCATCATCATCAACAGTATTTTGCTTTTTTTCCTTCGGTCATTCTTCAGCCAGCTCCATCCATAGGAATTTTTGGGAAAGGCACTTGCACCCAAGGAGCTGTGAACTGGGGTGTTTTGTATTAGGAAATGGCAATTTCTGTCTCTGTACCAGCAGCACAAACATCTCTGGTACCCAGGAGTGTTTTGGACTGAACTGTACCTCTTCCAGCATCTCCTGCTCACCCATTTCCTGCTTATCTTAGGTTGTAGTATATAGATATTGTAGCCATTGTGCTTCCGACCTCGCTGTGAGATGAAGCAGGGACATATTTAGCTACGGTACATGTTGTTCTAAATATACACAAATTATACATTAAAAAGTCTGCAATCTGGCCTACCTAATGCCTACGTTAGCACACTTGTGTAGCTGGGAAAAACACACAAATCCTTGAAATCTAAAATAGCAGCAGCTTTGGAGTTTTTTACTCGGGAAAGACTGCAAGAGACCAACGGGAATGGCTGGGAAGGACATTTTGCAGCCAGGAGGTGTCTGGAGAGACTTAGAACCAGAATGGACTCACCACTGAGGAAGAGCAAGTCTGGCTTACTGCCTATTGTGGGGCTGGATGCCAGCATCATGGCTGAAGGAAGGAGCAGGGCTGGGAAACCAGAGCCAGGGGACTTGGAAGCCAGGTCTAAAACTAGGTTTGTGCCAGAACTGAGCTTAGACAGTAGCTCAGTAGTTTACTGGCTTAGCCAGTAGTTTTAGACAGGACCAGAGTAACAGTTATTGTAGGATATGAGGTCACAGTTATTAAAGTAGTTAAGGCTTGTGCTCACCAGAAGGCCCTGTGGGAAAGGCACCGATGCAGGCCCCACGGCGGAACCGCCGGGAGGGGAGAGAGGCAGTTATGAGTGAGGAGCGAGTCAGCTGAGTGACAGCTGGAAGTGAGGTTGTGATTGGCTGGAGGAATGCGTGGACAGTGTATGAGCAGGAAGCTGATTGGATGGTAGGATGCGTGGACAGTGTATGAGCAGGAAGCTGATTGGATGGTAGGATGCGTGGACAGCAGCATGGCAGCTGAACCAGCCAATGGGTGCGCTCTTTCTGTTAAATTCTGTTAGGCCTCGGTTTGGTTTCAGTGGCAGGTTGAAATTAAAGGTATAAAAAGGAGCCGATTTTTAAAATAAGGCGTGTCTGTGTCCATTCCCACTGCTACAAGTCATGGCCATGATGATTCAACCAGCCCTTGCAAGCCTTGCTCGGGCCCCATTTGGTGTCTGCCATGAGGGTTTTCTGGGGGCTGAGCTTGGGGTGACCCATCAGCTGATGCAGCAGGCCAGCTCTCGAGGCAAATCCTTGTAAGAAACGGGCCAGCAGACCAGCTCCTGTGAAAAGGCCTTTGTTAAAGACAGCTCTGGGTGCGAGCCCCAGGGGTCGCACACTGCCGCTGCTCCTGCTGGATGACATAAATAGGGCAGGAGATCTTTCTCCTTTTCAATGCCTTTATTAAAGAGATTCAGCTCAGGTGGGGAGAAATCGACGGGTCGCGCCCACGCCGCCGCTGTCCCCAAGAGTGGCACGGAGGAGGAGGGTGATGCAGCTCTGTCCGCTGGTCTGCAGGCAGAGCTGGGGACTGCGTCCTCACGGGAGATTGGCAGATTCCTGTTTTTCAGTCCAACACTTCGGGTCCCCTCCTTATGGAACATCTCTTGAGGTCAGGGTGTGAAGCAAAAAGGATCCAAGCAGGCACTGGACTTCACGCCCATCCTTAGACATCACCTAGGGTCCCCTAATTCTGTGTTGGCTCGTTGTTTTTAGGGGTTTTCTAGGAAAACTTTAGCGCGGTGCATTTCTCATTTGCATACATGGTCCCAGGCCACTCCTATTCTCCTGGGCTGCGTGTCCAGGTGTAGCTCCGGGGCAAGCATTGGGAGGACAATGGCTAAATCACCAACCATTAACGGGCAATTAAAGAACTCTTTACAATTAAGCTAATTTAACAGCAACTGGTCCCACCGTTTTTTTTTTCTCTGTAACCTTAAATAAAAATAGGTATATTTTTATTCATAACACTGGATGATGCTGAGGAGGAGGCGCACAGCTCTGTCTCCTGCCAGAGCAGGGGCTTCCGTCCTCACGGGAGTCCCCAGGAAGGCGCTTGCTGGCTGATGGTCTAGAGGTGTCATTTAGACTGAGTGCAGTAAAATTATGGTGACAGGACGGAACCCAGCTCTAGTTGATGGCGTATGATTTTCTGCGGTTCTGCTGGGCTAGAATTACAGTTTTTACTTTTTTGTTATATGCTGGTTTGTTGTTGTGGGAGTCTGAATTGCACCAAAGACCCCTCATTGGCATGTGGTTCGTGTGCAAGTTCTTTTGGGAGCAGTGGAAGTGGTCCCCGACAGAAAGGGCCATTCCATTCCAGAAAGGAATACAAATACAGGATCTGCAAAACACGTCTTAACTTATCAAGGGATATTAACACTTAACAATGACAACAAAAGGTAAGTTTAGAATTTCAACATTTAACATTCAATAGCAAACTAACATTTTAGTTAAGAGCTTATCAAAACTTGATATTCAATAATAAACTAACACCTTAATCAAGAGTTCATCTTTGGGGTTTTATTCTTTACATCCTCACCTTTCAACAGCCTGGAAGTGGCCCATGGTGGCCCACAAACCTGTGCTAACCCCGTGCACTTTTCCTTGCAGGTCCCCAGTGCAACGCCTCAGTGGACCTGATCGGCACGTGCTGGCCCCGGAGCGCGGTGGGACAGCTGGTGGCCCGGCCCTGCCCCGAGTACTTCTATGGCGTGCGGTACAACACCACCAGTAAGAGGGGCAGCACTGCTGGGACACGGCGGGCGAGGGTTCTGGACACAAGTGACACTGCACCTCTGGGCACAAAGCTCATCAGCCATAAAGAAAACAGTGCCAAAGGCCAGATTTCAGGGAGGGTCGTTTCAGAGAAGCAGCTTTATAAGCAGGTCCTGGGAGGAGGAGAGGGCTGATGTCCCCATCTTGGGGACACAGGCAGAGAAGTAATCCTGCCCTGCCCTTGGAGGTGGTACAGGGCCTGAAGCTTCCAGCTGAGCAAAGACTGGGGGACTTTGAACGTCCTCCCCTCCTGGTGCAGGTGGTTGCACTGTCACTGCCAGGGACGTCCTGGGAGTAGAGGATATAGTGATATGAAAAGTGCCCAAAGATGTTCCTAGCATAAGGCTGAGTTTCTGAGCACCCAAGTGCTACTTTTGATGAAAGAAATACCTTGCTTCTCACAAAAAACATAGATTTTTCCATCCTGCACATTCTTGCAGCCATGGAGGATGGCACAGACACACAGCTTCTGCTTTGTGGTGCCTCCTGTGCCGCTGTAGGAGCCTCTCTGCATTCATCACAACTTGAGCCTGTCTCTGAGCCCTTCCCACCCCATCACCCTGATGAGGCTCACAGCCTCCTGTTAATGCTAGCTTGGTCTCACCCCAGTGCTGGCATTGCCCCACTGCTGACACCAATGACAGACTCTCTGGGGTGCCTGGGCCATTCGTTCCCAGTCAGCCTTGACACCTACTGTCCTTGCTGGGAGGCAAAAAAGCTCCTAATGCAGGGAGAGAAGTGAAACTTCGTGCTGCCATCGCAGCAGAGAGCCTGGGCTGGCACGTGATCACCCCAGCAAAGAGCAGAGTGAAAGAGAAGAAGATAAGAACTGGCACTGCTTCCGCTGCATCCCTGTGTGTGGTGAGGAGGTGTTGGGGTCCCCCAGTGCCAAGGCAGAGCTGGTGCAGACCCAAAGCCATTGAGCGGGTCTGAAATATTCCAAGGATTTTGGTTCTGCAGTTGTGACCAAGGCAGTAGCTGAGCTGCCTTCAAAGCAGAAGATGCCAGGCCTGGCCTGATGCCAATGCCCTGCATTAGTGACAGTCAGGTCACATGGCTGTGCCTATCCCCATGCTCTGTTAACCCTTGAATGGGCATCCTCTCTTTCAGATAATGGGTACAGGGAATGCCTTGCAAACGGGAGCTGGGCAGCACGTGTCAACTACTCCCAGTGCCAGGAGATCCTCAGTGAAGAGGTAGGAGCTTGGAAGTCCCTGGGCTCTTGGCAGGAGGGTGAGAGACAGATGATGGAGTTTTGAAAGGCATCCAGGCCAGGAATGGCCCATGGGAGCTGAGGGCTGAGCATGCAGCAGCATTCCAGTGATAATGTTGCACATGGCAATTATGACCCCTTCTTGATTTGCATTTTTATTCCCCATCAGAAATAAAGCCATGCCTGTTTCCATCCCCATTAAAAATCCAAGAGGATTGGCAGGATGAGGTCCCCAGGGTCTCTGGGTACAAATCACCCTGTCACTTTCCTGCAGCTCCCTCCTGACCATCAGTGAAAACCCCATCCTTCCCTGCTAGCAATGAAATAAAGGAGATATTTAGGAAGCTGAAAGAGATACAAAAATGGGGATCAAGCCCCTGAGTAGGTCAAGCCCCCACTTGAAGCAGAGGAGAAGAGATATGAGTTATTCATTTGCAGTTGATATCAACTCTGGTATTTAACATGCTGATATCTCTTGCCAGGAATGGTTTTTTCACTCACTTAATTGCTTATTTACCCATTGGATGAGTGCCTAACAGCAGGAGTGATCAATTAATTCAATTATCACTCACACTTTCCTGTGCCCAAATTCATCCTAGCCTGTCAGTTGCCCCCAGGGCAATGGGGGATGAACGGAGATAAGATTCCAGTGAGCTCAACTGAGTTCCAGCAGGGTTTCCCCAGAGGAGGGGTTGGGATGTCACAGCATTGAGCTGCTCTGGTACAAGTGAGATGTGAAATCAGGCTGGTGCCTCTCCTTCCCACATGAGCCCCATCTCCTTCCATTCCCACTATCCTGTCCCAGGGTGAGCTCCAATTGCTTCCTGAAAAAGGGCCCAGAATTTGAGGTGCAGCTGCCAAGGTGATGTGGTGGAGGAGGTGGGTTTGTGCTAGTACCAGGGCTTCTGTTGACCCTCTGCCCATCTCCCCCACTCCCAGAAGAAGAGCAAGCTGCACTACCACATCGCTGTCATCATCAACTACCTGGGCCACTGTGTTTCGCTGGGGGCTCTCCTCGTGGCCTTTGTCCTCTTCATGCGCCTGCGGTGAGTGACAAACCTGCTGCCCTGTTCCTGCAAGGCCATCTCAGGCAGGGATGGACCCAGCTCCTGTGCTTTGCCATCTACTCTGCCATTGCCCTCCAGGCTGGAGGGATCCTGCCTATCTCAGGGTTGTTTTTCTTTTGCTGCTTTTTTAAAGCATCTAGTTACGGAGGCAGAGGGTCCTCCTTGGTGCCTTCCACCTCCTGGTCTTCTTCCTGCCCACCTCACCCAGGGCTTGGTCCCAGCAGGTCACCCTTGAGGTCCCAACAGAGACACTCAGCTCCACAAACAGCACTGTCCTCAGTCCCCCTGCTCTGATGCTGCCTTGTTCCACCCCTCTCCAGGAGCATCCGGTGCCTGAGAAACATCATCCACTGGAACCTGATCACAGCCTTCATCCTACGCAATGCCACGTGGTTTGTGGTGCAGCTCACCATGAACCCAGAGGTGCACGAGAGCAATGTGGTAGGTGCAGCTCTTCCAGGCTGAGCCCAGTCCTGAGCAGCTGGGGGGTGTGAGGCCCTGGAGATCACAGAAACACAAAGTGGTTTGGGTCTGAAGGTACCTTAAGGATCACTTAGTTCCAACCCCCCTGCTATGGGACACCTTCACTATCCCAGGTTGCTCCAAGCCCCATCCAACCTGGCCTTGGACACTTTCAGGGATGGAGCAGCCACAGCTTCTCTGGGTAACCTGTTCCAGGGCCTCACCACCTTACCAGGGAAGAATTTCTTCCCTAAGCCTACTCTCTTTTAGTTTGAAGTCACTAACATGTGGCTACAAAAGCAACTTCAGAGAACAAATAGGGCTGGCTGGTGGCTGGCAGGCACCCCATATGTATGAGAAGCACGGGTTTGATTGCTCTGCTGGGGTCTGTGCTGCTCCATGCATTGATTGCACCACTGTGACACAGAGCTCAACAGGCTCCACATCTCCTGACAGGTTTGGTGCCGCTTGGTCACTGCTGCCTACAATTACTTCCATGTCACCAACTTTTTCTGGATGTTCGGCGAGGGTTGCTACCTGCACACGGCCATTGTGCTCACGTACTCCACGGACAAGCTCCGCAAGTGGATGTTCATCTGCATCGGCTGGTGTGAGTGCCAGGCCTCCCCTCACCCTGCACTGCCCAGGGTTCAGTGATGGGTGATGCCCCTCCAGCCTCTGCTCCAGTTCTTGCACACAAAGCTGCAAAAAGGGTGCCAGAAGCAGGAGGATGGGATTTGCATGGACACCTCACTGGGTGGTTTGTGTGTGGTGGTTTGCGTGTGAGAAAACCCCTGTTACGGTGTGGTTTTGTGGTGACCTTGCACCTCTGAGACTCACCTGTGTGTTCCCCTGCAGGTATCCCCTTTCCCATCATCGTTGCCTGGGCCATTGGGAAGCTCTACTACGACAATGAGAAGTGAGCCTGATTGCTCTTATCCTCTGTTCTTTCTATCCCAAATCCTCAGGGATCAGTTGTGCCAGGCAGAAGCAGTAGGATGGGATTTGCATGGACACCTCATCTCACTCGGTGGTTTGTGTGTGGTGGTTTGCGTGTGAGAAAACCCCTGTTACGGTGTGGTTTTGTGGTGACCTTGCACCTCTGAGACTCACCTGTGTGTTCCCCTGCAGGTATCCCCTTTCCCATCATCGTTGCCTGGGCCATTGGGAAGCTCTACTACGACAATGAGAAGTGAGCCTGATTGCTCTTATCCTCTGTTCTTTCTATCCCAAATCCTCAGGGATCAGTTGTGCCAGGAATTCTGTCAGGGAGGAAAAAAAGGATAATGTTCTTCAATTCTTTCTTTTATCCCATCTTTCACATCTCTGCAGCACAAGCCCTGCCCCTCCTGGTTTCTCCTCAAAAGGCAAATGTGATTTTTAAGGGGGAAAATATATTATACCAGATTTCCTACAATAGGTTTGCTAAAGGGAGCTGGGATTTAACCAGGAGAGATCTAAATTACCCCCACCTGAGCCATTTTCACAAACACCTGCTGATGAAAGACTTAACAGCTACCTGAGAGTTTATCCCAGAGTGGGAAGTTGAAAGGAGCCCGTTGAGATGAATGGCAGCTTGTTCTGTTTTCCAGAGGTAGTTTTCCCTGCTGACTGCAGAAGTCCTGTGCTACTCACACAGACACCTACTGAACAACCCTGACAAGGTGCTCCCAGGACAGGGATACACCTGAGTGAACTCCTGCAGGGTTTGCTGAGGACAGAGCTGGCCCAGAGCTGTGTGTGAGGTTATGGAGAATCGTGGAATATCCTGAGCTGGAAGGAACCCACAAGGAACATCGAGTTTGAGTCCTGGCTCTGCAGAGACACCCCAACAATCCCACCCTGTGCATCCCTGAGAGCATTGCCCAGAAGCTCCTGGAGCTCTGGCAGCCTCGGGGCTGTAACCATTTCCTGGGGAGCCTGTTCAGTGCCCAAGAACCCTCTGGGGGAAGAACTTTTCCTGATATCCATCCCAAATTCCCCTGTGACACAACCTCAGGCCATTTCCTTGGGTCCTGCCCCTGTCACAGGGAGCAGAGATGGGGGCTGCCCCCGAGGAGGAGCTGCAGCCCTTGATGAAGTCTAAACTCAGTCACCTCTTCCCCAGCTGAACATTCCAAGTGTCCTCAGTTGCTGCTGATGTGGCTCCTCCAGAGTTCTCCCCATCTTCATGTCCCTCCTTTGAATGCTCTCTAATGGCTTCAGATCTTTCTTACATTGTTGTGCCCAAAACTGCCCCCAGGGTGCGAGGTGAGGCTGTCCCCATGCAGAACAGCGTGGGGACAGTCACCTCCTTTGTGAGGAGGGTGTCCCTGCTTGTCCTGTAATAACCAGCTCCCACATCCATATGCCCACACACACCTCCTTTCACTGAGTTCCCAGGGAAGCTATTTCACAATGGCTGCAGCAGTTTGAGTTTTAGTGCTTTCACCACAAAGACAGTGACTTACAGAGACTGTGCAAGGACAAGAGTCTATCCAGGTCACTCCCATGTCAGGCTTGTCCTTGCCTTGCAGGTGCTGGTTTGGGAAGCGAGCAGGTGTTTATACTGACTACATTTACCAAGGCCCCATGATCCTGGTGCTTCTGGTAAGAGCAAAGTGACCTTTTGTGTGCTAAATAGAGTCCTTCTGTGTGCAGGTGGGTCACAGCTGCTTCTGTACAGGGTATTGCCCCCTCCTTTAGCTTCACTCTGCTGGGGCTCTTCTGCTGCCCCACAGCAGCACTGCCCCTCACCCAAACTGCTCCTTGAGCAATTTTGGGTTTGGGGTGGGCTGCAGGAGGAGCCTGAAAACCTCACTCTGACAGGGGTGTCCCATCAGCAGACTCCAACATGCATCAGAAGGCCCCTCCATCCCTGCCATGGCACTGTTGGGGTGTGGGTGGATGCTTTGCCAAGCATTTGCAGAAGCCTGGGATCCTTGACTCCATTACCTGATCCTGGTTCCATTTCTCTGTTCCTGGTCCCCAGCTGAGTAGCTGTGCTTGATCCAAGGGTCACATGGATGGGGCTTTGTCTTTTGGGAGTGGACAAAGAAGAGCAGAGGTGGCAGGTCACAATCCTCTGTTTGCAGAGGGAAAGCCATGCACAAAGTCCCAAAACTATTCCTTCCTCCTTGCACAATGGTGAGAAAACTCAAGGGAGTAAAAATCACTGGCATGATGGAATAATTGATCCTGTTTCCCATTTCTTAGCCCATTAGGCAGCCAGGCCGCTACTAATTCCTGTCAATTGTGCTCAGCTCCAAAGACTCCTTCCCCTTCCCTCGTTAGCGATTCAGCAGCCAAGAGAGTGACCAGGCAGGCCCTGGATGTGATGGCAGCCACTCTACCTTAGATTCTTCCTCTCCCTCTGCTTTTTCACCTTCAGCCATTTCTCTTGCACTTGTCCTTCCTTGGCAATCTCCTGGCATGCCCTGCTGCCCTGATCTCCTGACCAAACTCCTAAATCGTATTATTCAAGTGTTTTTTAAAAAGGAAGACATCCTCTCATGGTGCATGGAAGGAAGTAGATCAGGTTCAAGAAGAAATATTCCCATTTCCCTTGGCTCCCCCTTCCCTCCCCCATTTCAGAGGAAATGGGAGGAAATACTGAGGGAGCAGACACTAACCAGTGACCCTGTTCCTCCCAGATCAACTTCATCTTTCTGTTCAACATTGTCCGAATCCTCATGACTAAGCTCCGAGCTTCAACCACATCAGAGACAATCCAGTACAGGTAAGAGCATGAGTGACCCTTCCAGAAGCCAGCCTAGGAACTGGGCTCTCTCATGATTACTGGGGATGGGAACAGCCCCATTAGCCAGGTAGCAAGGGGATGGGAGCATGGAGAGACACCTAAGAGCATCTCAAATGCTCTTTGGAGGTGCATGGTCATTAAATCTAGCCAGGGAGAGCCTTGTGATGTAGAGTGTGGATGGCTGTTTCTGCCTTTGAAGTGAACTCTTGGGATTTGAGTCTCTTTGCAAAAGCCTGTTCTGGTGGGACCTGATGAGCTCTCCAGGCTGGGAGCTGCAAATCCTGGCATGGAGGTGAGAATTAAATCACTGCTTGACAGAAAAGTAAAAGCTGAGGAAGCTGATGAATCGATGCCACCCCAACACCTTCTTGTAAAGAAGAAGATAGCACTCCCACAGCACAAGGCAGGAAGATTTAACCCCTCCTTGCCTGTTGGGGAATATTTTGCAGTAAGAGGTGCATGGTCAGAGTTGCTCCCCAGAGTACCTGGAATAGAAGACACTTTGGGCTTCATCATTGCCTCTGTCTGGATCATTTTGTGGGCAGGAATTGGGGAATCCCACTGTGTGCCAGGTCAAGAGAAGCTGTTTTGAGGTGGAGCGTGGCTTTTTCAGCTGAGAAAGGAAAAATTCTGGTTCTATTATTGGGAAAGCTACACCAGTGAATATGCTCTACTGTAGTTTTCCAGCTCCTAACCTTGGTTCCCTTCAGCTTCTCCATGTCATCAGCTCATTTGTGTCAGGGACTGTTCTCTCCTCTAAATCAGAGATGCAAAACTGGTCCCAGACTCCCTCCCCGCCCAGCTCAGACCCTCCAGGGATGACCATCTACTGTTGGAATATGTCCATTAACAGGGTTTTTAAGCAAAAAGTGACGACTTGGCATTATTCTTGTCCCCTGATCCAAAGGAATGAGGTTCCAAGCCCAAATCCTTCCCACACTCTCTGTAGCAGCACTGACTTTTCACAAACTGTACTTGTAATCTCTTCAAAATATCAAATTAATTACCTGAGATAAGGTTTTCACAAACTTGTGTTGAAGGGTGTGAATTATTATACTCTCCTTAATTCCTTTTTAATTGAGCTGTAGATCAGCCAAGCAATCACTCTATGCCAGCTCAAGGTCAGGCCTCTGCTCTCCATGGCCCTTTTCTGGGTGGAGAAGCAGAGCAAGGGCCCAGTGCTCAAACCAGCCTCATCCCTTGGGAACTGCACTGGAAAACAGCCCAACTTGGCTCCATCCTCCCGTAGTCACTGGTTTTCAGGTCCCAGCAGACCAGTCCAAGCCATGCTGCTGCTGGGAGTAGGATGAGCAGAGTCCTTGTGCCCAGGGCTGCACTGCAGCAGCTCAGGTCCCTGTTTTCTCCCTAGGAAAGCAGTCAAGGCTACACTGGTGCTGCTGCCCTTGCTGGGGATCACCTACATGCTGTTCTTTGTCAACCCCGGGGAGGATGAGATCTCCAGGATAGTCTTCATCTACTTCAACTCCTTTCTGGAGTCTTTCCAGGTAATGGTCCTCCACACTGGCTTCCATCCCAGTCCTCTCACCAAGGGATGTGGAGGAGCCCATCCTGGCTGATGCCTCATCCTGCTTCTGCCCCCTTCTGAAACCAGATATCCCCAAACCCCTGAGCTGTTCCAAAGCCCCTGGCTCAGGGATACCTGTTTGCTGTGACTCTGTTGCTTGTCTCCTTCCAGGGCTTCTTCGTCTCTGTCTTCTACTGCTTCCTGAACAGTGAGGTGAGCGCAATGGGCTGGGGTTTTTTTGGGGGGGTTCTACACCCTTCCTTGCAAGCAGACAAGTTCAGCACGAGGCTCTGCTGCTGCACAGGGCTTGGATGGTGCTGGTCCCTAATTCCCCATCTAAAGCTCTTTGGTGATCGGAGTTGATGCTTCACCTCCAGCCCCAGGTACATCTACAGCCCCAGATTTTGCCCAGACAAGAAAGGCTGCTGTCTGTCTCCTCCTCTGGAGGAGGAAAATCCACCTCCAAGACCAGATGCTCTCATGGTGCCAATGTGTGATTTGGTGCAGCAGCGCCCAGGGTCCTCCCCATCCCAGGGAAATCCTTCCCCAGGATGAGCCCCATACACTTGTGGATTGCACATGGATGAGGATATCTCCCAGGCTCTGACCCAAAACACAAACAGCAGAAAGCAAAGGACCTGAGATAGAAGCGAATCCTGGGGCCAGATATTTGGGCAGCTCTTTCCTCTGCCTCCTCCAAATGCTCCCACATCTTTGCTGACTCAGGAAAGTTTACCCTGCATGAACCTGTTTTGTTAGCAAATCACATCTCATTAATCCATTTTTGGCTGGAGGACTGAGGAGAAAGATGGCTGGTGCCTCTGAACAGCCTCTGTATGATGACCAAATGTCCCTCTTTGATCTGGCCCAGGTGCGATCGGCCGTACGGAAGCGGTGGCACCGGTGGCAGGACAAGCACTCCATCCGTGCCCGCGTGGCGAGGGCCATGTCCATCCCCACCTCCCCGACCCGTGTCAGCTTCCACAGCATCAAGCAATCCACGGCTGTCTGAGCCGGCAGCGAGAGGCCGCAGCGGGAGCCGACGTCCCCACTGTGGGGAGCCCCTGGGAGGGGGGCACGGCACAGGACCAGCTCCTGCCGGTGGCCCCGGCCCCACAAGGGGAGCATGAACTCGCTTGGTCATGGGACACCTGCACAGCGCCTGCCCCATGTGCTGGGCAGGCCTGGAGGACAGGACAGCTGAGACGCTGCGTTGTCATCTCCCTGGCAGCTGTGTGACCTGCTGGCATGGCAGAAAGAGCCAGAAGGACCTGGAGAGGTTGCAGCAGCTTTCTGCCAGCTCCATCCTGGGCATGATGTCTCAGGGTTTGGGCATGACTTATTGGGTTTGTCCGCTTTGAGGTGACAGGAAACCAGGACATTGCTGGGACAGTTTATGGGGCTAATTCCCTGGGAAGCTGGGTCAGCCTTCCATGCACATGCTAGAACGTTGCTGGTGTGGGGGGAACCCTCTAGAGGAGCCAAAGTCCTGTGTGTTGGAAGGGTTTGGATGGAGAGCCCTGGAGTGGTTGTTGCTTCATGTGGCTGTGTTTTTGTAGCATTAGGGTTGAGTCCTTCCCCTGTCTCTTGCTGTGTCTTCTGGTGTCCTGTAACTGCTGCTTGGTCTGACTAGGTCATTTCTCATCTTGTCACCAAAGGTGGGGTAAAGCAATGGGGTGGGAGAGGGGAAGTAACTCCCCCTCCCATGGGGATGGGTCTTAGGGGCTCTGAACAGCCACACAGAGTTGGCTTGATCTGGAGGGAAGCACAGGAATTAGTTAAATTCTCTGGTTAGCCCAGATGGATCCACAGGTCTCTGCAAAGCCCTGGACCTCAGGCTGACTCCATCCCTGCCCAGAGGGTGGAAAGGTGAGGCAGCCCTGCAGTGGAGCAGTGGCTGAGGTCCCCAGAGGCAGGTACCGCAGGGACAGGCCCTGGCTCTGCCCCCTCCTCCTTGCCCTGCTTTTACCTGGGCAGGTGGGCCCAGTGCCAAAGCTGCTCCTTGCTCTTGTGCAGGGGATGGGACCAAACCATCCCCAGGTTGGGGTTAAGTGCCTTGGAGGAGCAGCAGCCTCCTTTCCCTTCCTCCCTATCTCCCTCCCCAACCTGGGGACTCCAGATTGTCCCCTTGTTCCCCCTCTCTCATTGCCCTCTTCCATGTGGTCACCAAAAGCAGCTGAGCAGAAGAGTGGATTTTCCTTGACCTCTTTGGAGCCACCTTTTCCTTGTCCCATATAAGGTCTGGGGATGCCCAGGCAGAAGACAGATTACAGCAGGTTTATGGGCTGTCTGCCCTCTGCATCCCAGGGATTTTGCTACTGGGGCCATACAGGGTCTGGTGTGAGCCCCTTCACACTTCTGTGCCTCAGTTTTCCCACTATAAAGAATAGGCATAAATGTTTTCTGCTATGGGGAGGTTTAAGCATCTTTGAAAGTCCAGTATTTTGTGATTTGTGAAAGGAATAGAATCTTGCATCCTTTTATTTAAAGAGAAGCATAGGGGAAAACCTCTGGGGTCTTTCTTCAAACATTTGTGAAATTCAGTAGTTTAGAGCAAATTCCTCCCACCTCCCTCCCATTTTGATTTTCTACCTTCATGTCTACAGTGCAGCAAAACTGGAAATATCCCATTGACTCCAATAATCTGCTGGGAACAGCAACAGTTCCCAATATGACACAGTGACCACAACAAGGACCATTCCCTGCACACAGGGCACTTTTCAGTCTTTGTTCAGGTTCAGCCACTGCCAACAGTCCCCAAAACTGCCCCTTCTTAAAAATATGGGTGTGAAAAGACCCCTGGAGTTATGCAATGGAAAAAGTGGCAGCTTCCAGCTCCATGGACACTTTCTGCTGGTGCCCTACAAGGAGTAGACTTGTGTCTTCTGTGTCTTGGTTTCTCTGTTGGGTACTTTGGCAGGAGCTAATAATGATCTGCTGGCAATGGAGAAGGGGAAATGCCCCAGGGAGCTTTTTTTCCTCATCCCTGCAGGTGATGTTGCCAAAAAATGATGTCCTACATGTTCAATTTGGATTTTTCTAAAGTGGGGTCTTTGGTGGAAAGAAGCTGGAAATTGAAAAACCAAAGAAAGAAACCCAAACAGAAGCATCTGTGTTCACATCACTGTTTTTCCCTTCTCCTCTTGGTGGTCTGCTCCAACTGATGTGACTTTGCTTTCCGTAGCTGGAATGTGTATTCTCAGTCTTGTTTGATTAAAAATACTTCAATTACTCTTACAAGGACTTTTGGAGCATGTTTATCGTTTGGAAAAGACAACCCTGGCATGGCCCCTCCCCAGTTTCCATGGGATCATCCTCAGTGGTCTTAGCATCCCACTGGTCCAGAGCTTTTTTGTTTCTTTTCTATCCCAACTCCATGTGCCCAGAGCATGGAGGGGGCTCTCCACAAAGGTATCTACACCATCTCATCCAAGAGAATCCCACACAGGTTTTCCAGACAAGTACCATCAGGTCTGGAGAAAGTCCTCCAGGTTTTCCCCCTTGCCAGGGTTTATTTTACAGAATAAAAATGTAATGTGCTTCACAGCAGGAGGGAGGGCCAATGAAACTTGACTTTCATTTCATACATCAATGTTTACAAGTGAAATTCAGACACAAACAGATTTCTGGTCAAGCTCTTGTGTTGCAGAATTAATTTGTTCATCACACAGAGCCTTGGAGAGCACTGTAATTTAGTAAGCACCATGCACATAAATAATAATTACAGGTTCCTGCTGATTACATGATTGTATTTAAACTTATCAAGTAACTCTGAGATTAATGACCTGCCAATCCAGTGTTCTTGACAAGACTGAGGCCTCTTGGGATCTTTCTGTGTTAACCCTTTATGTTATCCTGGTACCTTTCAGGGCTGGGAAAAGCAAAATGGGACTCCAAGGATGGGATCTCGTGGTGCTATGGGATATCCCAGTGGGATGATGCACAGGAGCTTCTCCAGCACAGTGAGATGGATTTTTATTTAGCGTGTTTATTTGGTTGATACATTAAACCCACCATGGAGGTTGTCACCAGTCCTGGAGTCACTTCCCACCCTCAGCCCCACCACCTGGGATCAAAGTTTGGGCACTCTGAGATATATCCCCAGCAAATCAAGGGCCAGCAATGGAGAAAACCTGCCCTACAGAGCCTGAATGGAGGCAGAGGGAAGCTCATGATCCTGATTCCCTGTGGAGGATCTGTGCATTCATTCTACCTTTCAACTAGGCTGCCCTGTGCAAATATCGCCACTGCCAGAGCCAGGACTTCCCAGTTCCATGGCATGTAAATCACAGGTTTATGGCTGGTATTTAAAGCAAAGCAGGCCTGTCATTCCCCTTCCTCAAACAACACATATCTGTCTGGTGATCCACAGCTTTGGACCATTCCTGGATATTGAACCCTGCTATACCTTCCCAGGCAGGTAAGGACTCTGGAAAGGGTGGGAGGTTGGGAAGGAGAGGAAATCTTGTGGCAGTTTTACAGCCCAGTGGGTTCAGTTGTGGCTTTCATCACTGTCTTCCCCAAGATGCCTCTCATCTGTGTCCTTTGAGCACTGCTAAACTCCCAAATAAATATTTCATCCTTTAATTCCAATGCCCCCTCCTTCACTGCTCTCTCGGCGCAAGCCTCACGCTGGTATTTGTCACTACAGTCGCAGTTAAATGGGTCTCAGACACGTGGTGGTGGTAGGAGACAGGCAGCTCTGCCACCCTCAAGAAAATTTCAAAGGGACATATTTTTCCAATTTGGAGGAAAACTAAAGATCAGAGACACAACTGATTCTATGGGAGAGCTCATCTGTTCAGCCACGGAGAGAATCCTTGAGGAGCCCCTGGGCCGTACTGAAGGCAGCAGAGGTGTGTGGTCACACACAGCCTGCTGAATGTGCACCTGCATAGAGCAGGGATGGGTTAATCCCACAGCCAGGAATTCGTGTGCACATCCACAGCTGAGTCCATCCTCCCAGCTGGCGCCCTCACCAGAGGCATGTGCACCAAGGACTGTCCAGGTTTTCCAGGTTTGCTTGGAAATAGTTGCAGTCCCCAACCACCTGCTCCCAGGAGAGCCTCTGCAAGCACCATGGCTGAGATCCCCGGCCCTGCCCTCCTCCCTGTCAGGCAAAATTTTCCATGGGAAAGTCACCTTTAGGCTGCTGAAATCTGTTGCTGAGCTTCCTGCTTAGTGTGGAAACTGAGGCACAGATTTGCTATGGATTTTGGGAAATATTGAGCTCTGCTGGCTGAGCACCATCCTGACAGACACCTCTGCTGCAGAGCATCCTCTAGCCCCAGAGCATCCTCCATCCAGGTCTGAGACCTGTTTCAGGAGACATCAGTGTGAAGTGGGCTTGGGACCCTCCTCAGCAGCCCAGAGCCTCCTTCTGCCCCAAGGAAATGTCCCCACCACCCCACCCTGATGCAGCCAACCCCACCAAGCATGACTGCTGTCTGTTCTGAGCTTCCACTTCCAGCCAGCTGGCTGATGTATCCAGGTGCCCTGCCAGACCCTAATTTTGGGTGCAGCAAGAGAAGGGTCACAACTTCCCTCACTCAGCACAGTACCCACAGGCCCAGTACCCAGTGGGCCCAATGCAGATGCTTGAGATCCAGATGTCCATGTCCTCTCCTGTCCTCTCCTTGGCTGCTTCATTTTCTGCCTCCCCATTTTTCATAGAGGCAAACCACTAAGGACCTGTCCCTGCCTGCCCTTCTTAGCACATGGTGTTGGTGACATGGCTGTCAAAGCCCAGCCAACAAAAAGTCTTTGGGATTTGTGTGCTGAGTGTGGCTAACCTCCAAACACGAGGTGTCAGAGCCCCTGGCTCAATCCCAAAGGATCTTCTTTGACTGCCAGAAACTATTAACATCTCTCTCCTTCCAGAAGGATGTCAGCTTTGTTTGGGATGAAACCAGCCTTTGGAAGAGCAGATGATCCAGTGATGCTGCAGCCAGTAGGGTCTCCTGACCTGTGCTTGCACCTCTGGGCATGCCAGGTGAGGTCTTGGAGGGTGGATGAAGCTCTTCCTGCAGTGGGATAGCTGGAGAGTCCCAAGGAACTGGTGGCTCTGAAGAATCCTGTGGGGATGTGAAATACGGGGCAAAAAGGGTAGCCCTGGGTTAAGCACTTCCAGTAATCCCAATAGCAGAGGAACAATTATTGGCACAGCAGGAGCCAGAGACCTGGAGAAACACAAACAGGGGAAACTGCAGCCTAAGAATGAAACACACAAGCACAGAAGCAGGATCTTTGTACAAGTCAGGAAAAAGCAGTGTGACTCTGCCAGCTAGTTCAAAAGGAAAATAGGATGAGATATTCAGGAAAAGCCTTGGATTATAGGCAAGAATAATTGCATCCTGATTGGAGCTTGAGTGACACTCCATCCACCCAAGCCAGTGTAATAGAATGCTCATGTTTCTGATTAAAATTATTTGGGTGGCTAAAAGGAGCTGTATTTTAATGCATTAGTGGTTAAGGTGTGTTTAGAGGCTGCATATTGAGTTATAATAAATAAGCACATAAAGCAGACTTTTTTTTTCCTCTGGGGAATGTCCTGCCCCATTTACATGCAGGGAGTGCTTTCCATGCAGGGATTGCTGTGTCCATCTTTGGAGACACCGAGAAAGAAATGGAGCCTTGTGCAGTGATTCCAGAGGAGGCCACGGAGATGCTTCTCTACTCTGGAGACACGCAAGAAGAGCTGGGGTTGTTTATCTGAAGAAGGCTCTAGGGAGACTTTAGAGCCCCTTCAGGTGCCCAACGGGGCTCCAAGAGAGCTGGAGAGGGACTTTGGACAAGGCCCTGGAGTACGAGGGAAACGGGGAATGGCTTTCCATTGCCAGAATTGAAGTCTGACACATAAATCACAGACTGGATCAAAGTGCATCTTACCCTCTTCAGGTGGAGTCCCACTGCTTCCACCCAGGACCTGGTGCTCCTCCCAACATAACTGAGTCCACCTTGATGGTGGTCCCCAGCTCCTTAGCAAAACTTTCATTAGCTTCCTTGCTTCTTTGGTCAGGAGGGTTCTAACTCCTTTTCACCTTGTTGTTAGCCCTTGCACACAAACCCAACCTTAAAAGGGATAAACCCCACATATTCTAATTCAGATCAGCTTACAAAGGCTTCATTCATCTCTTTTGACCCCCAGGGTAAAACTTTAGTCTTAAATAATTAATTCTGCTTGATTAGGTTTGTTTTTTTCCAAAAGAGATTCATTTCCTGCCGCTAAATTTCCCACCTGTGTGTAATACCCATGTTTTTCCATTTCTTTTTCCAAAAGCAGTGCCCCCACACATAATGTGATAGCAAGGAACAAAACCTAGCCCAGTCCCCAGAAACTTTTTTCCTATAGAAGTTGCAACTCAGGCATGGTACACCTAAATCGTATGGGGAGCTTTGAAGGCCCTGGCATAGCCCAAATCATCACAAATTCCAACCTGGCAAAACAAGGCATGAGTCAAGCACTGCTGGAGAGGAGGACATGTGGAGCCAGTGCCATGGCAAACAAGGGAAATCTATGCAAAATGGGAAGCAATTAAAAGAGAATCAACCAGGCTGCGGGAGGAGAAAATTGCTTCTTTCAAACCATCTTGATTATAGGGCTGCAAAGGCCCAGAGTTCCCATGGCTTATCACCAGTATGAATAGATGAAAAGGTTGTTAATCAGGATTGTCAGAAGCTCTCCCAAAACCAAACATCCTCACTGAAACGAGGCCTGCCAGGGAACTTTTATGTTCCACAGCTTCCTCTGCTCAGCCCTCACCTATGAATGTGCTGGTCAGAAGAGCCCAGTGCCTTTTGGTCTTTCCAGAAAAGGGCTGGGGATTTCACACTGGTAGCTGGGAAGGTGACACCTCTAGTGGAGCTGGATGGAAATGGACCCTCCACAGCCTGTCCCCATCTTACACAGCCCTTCTCCTTCCCTGATATCCTGAAAGGCCAACTATGAGAAAATGCTTCTCACTTTCAGAAATTTAGAAGGGTTTATTAAACCTTATCAAAAATACAACAGAAGACTGAATAGACAAAATATTATGGTGCTGGCAGCAAAGGATATTTCCCACCATGTGCTCAGCCACACAATGGAGGTTTCGCCCTTTAACCTTTTAACCCCTCCCAAAGTTCTGTGCATTGACTCCTTCTTCGCTGTCCAGTGGTGGAGATCACTTTCTTAAATCTTCATTGGAGGTCAGATGTTGCCATAGTGATAAGCCGACCCTCCCAAATATCCCAAACCCAGGCTGTCCCTTGATAACAACACAAGGGGGTATAACATAACTATAAATCTAAAAAACTTAACATATATACATGATATTTGTCTGTTGATTGTGAGAGTCAATAATCACATTACTCATCTATCACACCAACGGTGTTGGTGCTGTGGGGAGGAGTTTGTCAAGACTCTGAAAGTCAAGCTGTGACATGGGCTGATATCTTGCCAAGGTGGGATGGGGTCAAGGTATGGCTGGGAGTGGGCAGATGTGATTCCTTTCCATGTCCACCCTCATCCCACCTTGGCAGTGACCACATGGACAGTCACAAGGAGAATACAAGGCTTAGAAAAGGACTGTGTCCAGCCAAGGTCAGATTTGGTCCTCTGATCTCCTAAAAGGGTAAACCCCAGCTCCGCATCCTGCAGCACTGGGAAGCAGCTGGGACACCCCTTGTCAGCTCCCTGAAACAGCTCTGGGAGTTTGAAGCAAGAAGGGAGGGTGGGAAATTGCTTTCTATTGCAGCTAAAGTAAGCAAGGAGCAGGTGGGGGTGCACAGCCAGGGCTGCACATAGAAACCAGCCTGTCCAGTGCCTGGGGAGGGGACTATGAGCTGTCTCCTTTCACTGAGCTCAGATAAAGCCTGAAACAGGCGCCGTGTGGTGCTCAGCAGCTGAGCTGCAGCTGCCTCGGTGCCAATTACATACTTTTGCTAATGCCACCGTGCTAATTGCATTAATGGGACACTAATCACACACCTAACGGATACAAACGGGAGCTAATTGCTCTACAGTGACACCGTGCTCCATGCAGAGCTGTCCATCCCTGCAAAGAGCAGCTGTTCCTGCAAGCATCCTGCTGCTCCCAGGAACGTTCAGTTGGCAGCCACAGGGCTCTCCCAGCACCCGAGCCGCTGCACCGGGTGAGACATGGGGTTAGGAATTAGAGGGGTATTGATTAGAAATAGATACTTAGATGAAATATTGCTTAATATTTGCTGCATTTTACTGTGCTAACTGCCTGTAAAGGGAAGACAGGGTGTACGTGTAAGAGCAATAGGAAAGAATGCAAGGATGTGTGATAAAGGAAGGATGATATTCATCAAAACAGGACAAAGTTACGAGGTGATAACAAGGCTCCTCTGGACCCCCAAACCAGATCCAACCAACCTCATGGTTTGGACTGTGACCAAAGGATCAGTAAGCATGGGCAAGAAGACAGGGTGAGAAGGTCAACTGTGATGAAGACTACCCCAAGAACCCCCAAGACAGCCACCAGAGACAAGTACGCAGGCGCAAGGGACTGATAAGATAATTAACAAACAAAGTGGGACAAGGTGGAGCCAGGAAATTAATATGCATAAATGTACTGCAAAACCTAATGTATATGTAACATTTTAGAGGATAAAAAAGAATGCTGAGAGCAAGTAGGTTGTGAAAAATGTGTATTTTATGGTTGGCTTTTCGCAAGTATTAAAATGAATATTGTATGTGTTATGTTAGAAAGTTATGCTGTATTAATTTTCTTAAGTATTAATTAACCATTAAATACTGTTTTAGGTTATAACATAATATTAAAATAGAAACTATGCTATGTAAGATATTTGGTTAAGAAAGGACTTGCACCAGATAGACGCCACAGGACACCTAAATCTTTCAGAGAAAGGGAATTTATTGCTCCCTTATCAGCAGAAAACTAACTTCTTCCCACCTCGCTCAGACAGGAAGACGGCATTAGGATTAAGAGGAAGAAGTTGACAGTGACCAGACAGAATCCTGTGTTTGAATGGAATTTATGCATCATGTATGAGATGTATGAATATGCAACAGGCGATTGTTTTTAAGGGTTAATCCTCTGTTAACGGGGGTCCTTTTTCGGGCTCGTGATGCCCAGAAAAAGGTACCCGGACGTCCGCATCTCTGTATCTCTTTGTTTTTATTGTCTCATATTGTCCTAATCTCAATTGTTCAAACTTTATTATTCTAATTATATTACTACTATTAAACTTTTAAAATTTTAAAAACAAGTGATTGGCGTTTTTCACATAGATGCATGTGCCTTTGTGGAGGTATCCCACATGCATCCAGCTGAAAATACATACCTACTTTATAACTCGCGTTGAGTTTTAGAGTCTTTCTGCATGTCACGGCCATATCTGCTTCTAAACCTCAGCAGGAATAGCCCCTTCAAGACCCATCTGATTCTTTTTGAGGCAAATTAAGCCTCTTGTATGGTGGGGAGATGTGTTCAGGTGGCAGAGGTGTCTGACTCTATGTCCAGATCACCCATGGTGAAGGGGTCTGCCACTATCCATCGGAGGGGTCTTGCCCTTCTCCTGGACCACCCTGGGTATGACTAAAGGCTGCGGGTCCACCCTAGGGACACACAGTATACCTCGCAAGAGGGTAGGAAATGGGTTATTCCTGCCTGGAAGGAGCAAGCAGGAGCTGGGGAAGGCACTGACCCTGCTAAGGGGCTGCTCAGGTGCTGCAGGGCTGTTTTTGCACCGTTTTCCTATATCTCATGGCTGGTCCCACGCTCCCTGCACTTCACAGCCACTTGCTAACACCCATCCCTCAGGCTCTCCCGGCTCCCTGCCTTTGGCACATGGAAACTAAGCTGGAATTTCTCACGGCTTCAAACACAGTTCCTCTTCCCAAAGGGTGTTACAGCCCAGTGCTAAGCAAGAAGGACATGCAGGTGCCTTCCCCGCAGGCTCTGTGGCCTTCTGTCCTTGCTGGAGGGTAATTAATGCTTCTTGACTTGCTCCTGTGACAAACTACGGCGGCAGTGGCACAGCGAGGGCAGCAGAGTAGGAGCAGGATGCAGCTGGGTGCCCTGGCTTCAAAATCCAGCCTCAAGCATTTCAGTCATCCTCACACGGTTTGGGATGAGTTTAAACCCTTTTCCCTAACCATGGCACTGCACTAACAAGGGGCAGGTCACTCAGGGGCTGTCTCTTGTCACAGCCCATCAAAGCAGAGCTGTCCTCAAAATACCCTTAACTCTGACCCTAATGCTGTTCAGGACCATAGTCTTTGAGAAAGTGAAATGTGTCTGGGAAGGAGGCAAAAACTAGATTTAAAGGTAAAATTTTTCAGTTAATTGGAGAGCCTGTTTAGCGGGTAGGCTAAAATCTTCTGGAGGCAAAGGTGCATAGAGCAAGGCACTGGACAAATCTCTTCCCAGGGCATGTGGCAAAATAAAGGTTGGATGTATTATAACAAACCATGAACAAGAGGCGGATAATCATCTGTGCCACTGGAAATGAAACACACATTGTTCTTTGCAACCTTCCCCGGCAGAGCCTGAGCCAGCAGCTCTGCACCACTGCGGGCAGAGCTGCAAAGCAACCGCGGAGAAAAGCCCGGCTGGGCTCTCCCCGCACTTGGAGAGGGCGATTGCTCAGTGTGAGAGGAATCTTAATGGCACAGGAGGCAGCTGCGGCAGCGTTTATCACCTCAGCAGTCGCTCACAGGCAGCACAGGGCTGGAACTGCAGGAAGGGGTGCGGGCAGTGCTCTCAGGGCACAGAGGGTGCAGTGTCAGTGGCTCTCCTCATTGCAATGCCCAGGGCATGAACAGTGACATGGGTGTCATAAATAAAAGGGCAGGAGATCTTTCTCCTTTTCAATGCCTTTATTAAAGAGATTCAGCTCAGGTGGGGAGAAATCGACGGGTCGCGCCCACGCCGCCGCTGTCCCCAAGAGTGGCACGGAGGAGGAGGGTGATGCAGCTCTGTCCGCTGGTCTGCAGGCAGAGCTGGGGACTGCGTCCTCACGGGAGATTGGCAGATTCCTGTTTTTCAGTCCAACACTTCGGGTCCCCTCCTTATGGAACATCTCTTGAGGTCAGGGTGTGAAGCAAAAAGGATCCAAGCAGGCACTGGACTTCACGCCCGTCCTTAGACATCACTTAGGGTCCCCTAATTCTGTGTTGGCTCGTTGTTTTTAGGGGTTTTCTAGGAAAACGGGAAAATTTTGGCGCGGTGCATTTCTCATTTGCGTACGTGGTCCCAGGCCACTCCTATTCTCCTGGGCTGCGTGTCCAGCTGTAGCTCCGGGGCAAGCATTGGGAGGACAATGGCTAAATCACCAACCATTAACGGGCAATTAAAGAACTCTTTACAATTAAGCTAATTTAACAGCAACTGGTCCCACCGTTTTTTTTCTCTGTAACCTTAAATAAAAATAGGTATCTTTTTATTCATAACAATGGGCTCCTGAAAACAAGAGACGACAACGCTTTCCCAGTTTTTGCTGCAATAAGATGGTGCAGTGTCACACTGATTTGGCAAATTTGGTCACAGAAGCCACAGTCTAGAGTAGCCCAGCTGCACAAGTCAAAAACATACCTGGGATTCAAATGGTGGAGGAGGAAGTCATAGAATCCTGGAATACCAGAATGGTACTAGGTTGAAAGGGACCACCCAGTTCCATACCCCTGCCATGGGAAGGGACACCATGGGTTGGGGTTGGGGTTTAGGATTTCCTCCTGTTTTCTCGGGGAATTTCTCCCATTTTTGTTGCTAAGAAACAATAACGATCGTTACTTAAGAGAGGCAAAAGAAGTAACTACGGAGAAGGGAGACACCATGGGTTGGGTTGGGGTTTAGGATTTCCTCCTTCTGTTTTCTCGGGGAATTTCTCCCATTTTTGTTGCTAAGAAACAATAACGATCGTTACTTAAGAGAGGCAAAAGAAGTAACTACGGAGAAGGGACAGCAGTGCATGTGGCTTTACTATGGGGGCTGAGGAGTTTCTCTCGGAAGGGCAAAGTTACCGAGAACTGGGCTGGGGAGAAAGGGGCTAGGCACAGCCCCTAGGCAGCCTGTGCTCTCGGTATGCAGAGGGGAGAGAGACTGCAGTCGTTGTGGGGAGAATTTGTTACCACTGCGGGGGTCCTGCTGCCTTTCCTGCACCGTGAGCAGCGCCCGTGTCACCTCACCAAACAGAGGACCCTTCGCCATCTGCTGGAGTGCCTCAGGGGAAACCCCGGGATCTCTGAGCCCCTTTCCCGTCCTAGGGAGCCTCTCTCTGCCATGTTCGGGAACCAGGCTGTTAAAAATAGGTTAGAAACTGTAGTAAAATAGTTGATAGTTGTTAAGTATGTGCTGTTAGTTTGGTTGTTATATTGTAAAAGGGGTTAAAAGGGTAGTTATAAGAAATATGGTACTCAATGTACCGTATTAGCCCTAAGTAAAGTGCATCATCCCCCAAGGGAAACAGCCAGCCTGGACAGAACTGTAAGGGCCAACCAAGCGCCCTAAACCTTCATGCAAATGAAGGATCCAAAAAGAAGCCAATCCAAAGGGACAAAAAACAGGATAAAAAGGGGCTTCTGACCCACTGAACCTGTGCCGCTCCACCTGGAACCTCGGGGGCATCGCTGCTGAAGTAGATCCAGCGCCGGCGCTGCAGCATCCTCGATGGGATCGCTCTGCTCAGCCAGCGGGTCCCCTTGCTTTAGGCCTTTCTTTTATTATAATAAATGCTGAAATCACTTTCGTGCCGGGAGCGTTCTCTCATTTATAACAGTGCTGCCCCTGCCCAGCTCTTCCGTTGCTTTGCCGCTGCTCCGGGCTTTTTGTTGCACTGTAGCTCCGCACGCCCTGGGACACTCCGCTCGCGGTTGCAGCTACAGCTGCAGAGTTTCTGATACATCTCGTCTACAGGATGTTTGCTCATTCCTGCCGTTCCATCTTGCTGCATCTGAGGGTCCTGCTGAGACACCAGGATCGGCTGCCCCTGGGAGGTTTGTTGTTTGACTGCTCGGCCAGCCGGCCCCCTTGCTTTAGGCCTTTCTTTTATTATAATAAATGCTGAAATCACTTTCGTGCCGGGAGCGTTCTCTCATTTATAACAGTGCTGCCCCTGCCCAGCTCTTCCGTTGCTTTGCCGCTGCTCCGGGCTTTTTGTTGCACTGTAGCTCCGCACGCCCTGGGACACTCCGCTCGCGGTTGCAGCTACAGCTGCAGAGTTTCTGATACATCTCGTCTACAGGATGTTTGCTCATTCCTGCCGTTCCATCTTGCTGCATCTGAGGGTCCTGCTGAGACACCAGGATCGGCTGCCCCTGGGAGGTTTGTTGTTTGAGGTGATTTTATGATAATACTGTATTCCCCTATAATCTGCTTTATGCCCAGAAATGGGTCCTGTAACTTTAAGCTAGGTCTGGAAGAGGGAGGGAGCTGGGCACAGTTTGTGTTCAAGCTGTCATACTCTCCCCTGCTCAGCCTTGCAGCAGAGAGGGAGTTACATTCTTTGCTTTTAGCTAGCTTCTCCTTGTTAGCTGAGGCAAGACATTTTCCTGGACTGCATACTGCAATCCTCCGGTGACTTCTGTGGCTTCTTCTGGAACTGTTCAGCTTCAGCTTCAGCTCCGAAAACCAGGCCATAGGTGGGAGCCTTGCGGGAAATAGTAAAGGTAAGAATACTTCCAGAAAGCTGTAAAAACAAACAGAAAGAACAGAAAACTTAGAGCTAGCTGCAGCTGCAAAGCCTGAAAGTAGAAAAGTTACAATAGTGTAACATGCAAGGACATGAAACAATAGCTTGAGTTTCAGGCTTGGCTAAGATAGACCTTAAGACTGCAGAAAAATATGCTTAGCATATTTGAAAAATATGCTTAGCAAAATAGTCGAAGGTTTTAAGCTTAATAATGAAGTATTGTGTATTGTTATTAGAAAGCAGACCAGCAAGCACTGTGTGAAGCAAGTATACGTGTGCTTTTAGTGACTGGCTAGAACAACTGCCTGTAAGGTTTAGCAATATGCTATTGGCTAGAAAGTTTTTAAATGCTCTCTAACAAATCTTTGGCTGCTGCTGGCAGGAGAGCTTTTGCCATCTTCCAATTGTCTCAACAATGTAATGAGGCTGATGCTGCAACTGTTACAGATGTGAGATTATTGGCTCTCTCAATTAAGGGATGAGTATTGTGTGACTATTAAGAGAAGATTTATTGATGTACAGTTATGTTATTGTAGTTTAAATGTCCTCTGTTCTCCCCATAATTCCCTTCCCCCCACCAGTACTGTTACCATCAGACAGCCTGGGTTTCTAGGATAGGTAAGAAGAAGGCGTGCACATGTGCCCCTTGCATGGGGCAGCTGGGAATGGAAAAGCTTGTTGCAAGAAAGCAGTCTCCACCAATAAATGGCAAAGAAAAGCTGACTGACAGACTTTGGGAGGGGCCAGGGTTTATACTCCTGATGCAACCCACAGGAGTATAAAAGGCAAAGCATCCATCTTGAAGATGAGCCAGCCACATGATAGGCAGCCACAAGGGAAGCTCCCAGGCCTGTTTTTCCTTATTTAGTCCTTTTGTTGTATTTTTGTTAAGGTTTAATAAACCCTTTACATTTTTAAAGTGAGTAGTCGTTTCTCACAGCAATAAAGCTCAAGGAATGTATCCTAGCAGTCCCGTCTCGTTTGTGAAAATCCCCAACACAAGCCTGACTCTGCGGACTGGCGGGGCAGTGCGGGACACTGCATCCCAGCTCTGGACCTTGGGGAAGTCCCTAAAGAAAGAACTCTGAATCCACCAGCTTTCTCTGCAGCGAGGAGGTTCAACACTATTCATTTTTTTTCCATGTGCCCTGCGGTCACTCTGTCTGTTCAATAAACAGGATTTTTCACTTCCCTCCAAGATTCATTTCATGTCGGCTGGGGAGAGAATGCCAAAACCTACCTTCCGTACAGAAGATGTTCATTCCAGAGAATTTTCCTCCTAAAACTGTCTCAAAACTGAGACATTTGTAAAGCAAGCCCTTTTTCCGCCCCTTCCCGTCTTGGCCAAGCCGCCATTACCGTGTGGGCCCCGAACTCGCTCCACAGCGCCCCCTGCTGGAGCGGGGGAATCATCGCACCCGCCCTGCGCGGCCGGGAGCCAGCAGCGCCCCTGCTGGCCGTGACTGGAACTGCACCAAGGGGAAATAAAGAGCAAGGAACAGACTATTGGATTTTCTGGTTTTGTTTTTTCTTTTGTTTGTTTGCCTTGTTATACATATACATACTACTAAAGAATTGTTATTCCTTTTCCTATATCTTTGCCTGAATGCCCCTTAATTTCAAAGTTACAATAATGCAGAGGGAGGGGATCATATTCTTTATTCCAAGGGAGATTCCAGCCTTCCTTGGAAGACACCTGTCTTTCAAACCAAGACACCTTGCATTAGACTAAATTTCTCAGTCAGGTAAAAGTGTTTCTTTACCCCCATCCCTGTCACTTACTCTGTTCTTGGATTATTAATTCCTCAGTGGATGAGAGCTGATGAGAGTCCAAGAAAATGCACAACAAACCTAACCTAAAAAAAGGCTTTGAAAGTGGCAAGAAAATTAATCCACAAACACCAGACATTTACGTTCAAAAAGGAGACAGAGGAGTTCTGTAACTTTATTTGAATAAAGGGAGAGGCCATGGGGCATTTCCCATGGGATCTCTCAAATTACTAGAGGATGCAGCTTCCTGTTTATCCTAACTTCCCAGTCACATTTCCCTCTGTCCTTCCCCATTACCTGAGGTACTTGAGATGTATAGAATTCCTGAATGGCTTGATACAGACCACTTTCTAATGTGGACCCACCCATCTTTTTCTTTGTATCTCTGTTCTTTTTCTCTAACTCCAGGAATTTAGCATGGCCTTGGGTAAGCAACAGTCTGTGACAATTAGTGGAATTCCTATGAAATTAATGGTTCCACCCATTGCTTCTTTCACGTATCAGTATCTGGGTTTATCTACAAGCACACTTTGTTTGTAAAGACACTTCCCTCTCATTCCTTTTAAAAGTAAATTTCCATCCAAATCAGTCTTCTGTGAGGGATCCACATCATGCAATTTAGAAATATCACTGCAAAATATTTCAAGCTTGAAGGACAAAATAAAAGTCATTCTGGATTTTAGGGAAGACTGACAAATTCCACCAAAAGCCCTATATACATCAGTGTGTGCCAGCACTGCACATAACACAAAATGCTTTTGTCTGAATTCCTATTTTCAGGCTGGGATAGACATTTTCCAGCAGGTACAACCTGGGCAGATCAGCTGCATTTTCCCTCAGAGGAGCATTATTTATATTCCCATCTGTTAAATCTTCGTGAGTATACCACACTGTGACCTCTCTTTAAGGAAGGGGCTGCATTTCATTAGCCAGGGCAAAGCACTCAGCTTGCAAAGGAAAATCAATACCTGTCATCTGTATTTATGTATAAGCCTTTATTAATGGGGACTTTGGAGTTGAGCTGATGTTCTCTGTGTCTGTCCCTAATACCCCCTGCTCTGCCAGCTATCCCTGCTCCACTGAATAGCCAATCCTGTTTCCAAAGAGATGCACTTTAAAAAGCATCTGCACCACTTCCTTTACCCAAGGGAGTGAAGCTTTTTCAGCAGTTCAATAATATTCATGTACAATATAACATTATACAATCATATCCTTTGATGCCATGGCCAGCTTGATGGTGTTTCTCTTTTCACCATCATCTTTTTCCTATACAATAAAAGGAAAAAAAATAGTCAGGGCTCATAAAAAACACTCAGTCAAATATATATTTTTTTGCATTTTGGGATTGATTACTGTTTTCTTCCTTAATAAAGTATTTCTTTCTTGTTTTTCTTTCCCACTGGAAAATCAAAAGCCCAAGCAGTACTTTATTGACAAAGTGTCCAGCTTTCAGTTGTTGAAAACCTGTGAAGTTTTGACCTGGAACCAAAATCATGAAAGTATTTCCAAGGAGTATTTTAAATCCTCAAAACTCTTTTTAGTATTTAACGTTTTCAGTTAAGATTTATTTCTAAAAAGTCCTGGAGCATATGCAGTCTGGGAGGGGGTTGCACATTCATCACCTCTGTCTACAGGTTGTGTGTTCTCATGGCTGTGGCAGGGTGAGAGCTGAGGATCCCTGGCACATTCTTCCACATCCCAGTTCCTCCTGCACCATGGGTTAACTTGAAGCTCTGAGCTGGTTTCACATTCCCTAAGCCCAAGAAGGGATCTCAAGATGGGACATATCGGCAAGGCATCTGTTTTGGGTAGCAGCAATGCGCAAGTGGAGGCAGCTTCCTAACATGGCACCTCTCCACAGCAGCAGTAAAAAACAATTTCAAAAGTGAAAAAAAAAATTTAATTAAAAATTCAGTGGGAAGAGAGAAATGCAGAGACTGGAGCATCTTCTGCCTGCAGCTCAGCTGGACCTGCCTTTCCCCCATGGCTCCTGATAAAGTTTTGAAGTCCTGGATGTTCCTGGCCTCATCTGGATCCTCTTTCTCTCTTTCTTCACTCATTCACTGCCCAAGAGTGGACTTAACCTGCGGAGTTGCTGATTTCCCTGTGCAGAATTACTTTATTTAAACACCCTCATTCCTTGATCCTCTCCATCTCTCCAATCCTTCCCCTGAAAAAATAAAGCAGGGGATGGAAACCACTGTTGGCACCAAGCTTGGCATGCATAGCACAGACAGTGTAGCATGGAAAAATGGGCCATAGCAGCTGTGAGAACCTAAATTACCTTCAAGTGGAAGGATCTTCAAATGGAAGATTAATGACTGAACCTCAGTGTCTCAGAGCTGGAGAGATTTTCTTCTCATTTACTCAAAACTAAAAAGGAGAGGCAAGGTGAGGTTTGCTCATATGGATCCTTGAGGAAATTGATGTGCAAGGGGCTTCTCACTGTGTTGCTTTCCATGAATGGAATTTCTCTGCAAATATTGAATGCTGGGAAAGTCATGGAGGTGTGACTACATTCCCTTTTTCTCTATGAAATTGTTTTCACCACCACTAAAACTGTAACAAAATTAGGAGGTTTAATTCATCTGGAAAACTCCCTTCTGATCCTTCCAATTGAAGGAAAATTGCTGGTGAAGTCTCTCATTCATGGAGGAAGAGCTGGAGGGAGACTCAAGGCATGCCATGCTCTTCTCTGGGGCATATTCATGCTACACCAATGCACCTCTGCACTGATCAGAGGGTTTCCCAAGAGAGTGGCAGCTCTGCTGTGTTCTGTGTCACTCACTGCCCGGTGTCATTGCAGCAGCTCCTGCTGCAATGGGGTGGGGGGGAGGGGGGAAATGCAGCTTCTGGATGATCCTGAAGCATCACCAGAAATCACAGAATCGTGAAATACCCTGAGTTGGAAGGAACCCACAAGGATCATTGAATCCAATGCCTGGCCCTGCACAGACATCCTAATAATGCCACCCTGTGCATCCCTGGGTCCAAACCCTCCTGCAACTCTGGCAGCCTTGGGGCTGTGACCATTCCCTGGGGAGCCTGGGCAGTGCCAGCACCCTCTGGGGAAAAACCTTTTCCTGATATCCAGCCTAAACTTCCCCTGATACAGCTCCAAGACCAAGCTCCACTGAAAGAGCAGCAGCCAGGATAGCACAGGGATGATGAGCACCAGTACAGGCAACTGCTTGAGGATAAAGGAATAAATAGGAGAAAATACCTTCCCAGTGCAAAGCTGCTCATCCTGGGTGGAAGTGCCTGTGTTGCCAGGCTCTCCTGGCTGTGACAGCTCCAGGGAGATGAATGCAAAGAAAAACCACAGCACTGTGACACTTTTATCTCCAGAGCTGCCTCTAAGAGACACAAAATTGGTGTCAGGCTCAAAATGAGAAACAAGAGGCCAGGCTGGCTGCTGACCTGCAGCAGCTGAACACCAACAGCTGGACTTCTGCCAGAGAAGCCAGGCACCTGCTCATTTTTCAAAGCACTGGGATACATTGACACATCTCGGTGAGTTTAGGCAGCTCAGACAGCTTCTCTCACTGTTTTGGGGAGAGAAGGGCACAGAAAAAGGAGAAACCCAGTCCTGGAGGCTTTCACTGCACAGTAATTCCATCACACAGGCAGGATGAGCACTCGTTGATGGAAATTAATGTCTGGAGTATTTATTGCTGTCAGAGCTAGCTGGGCTCTGTGTGGAGCATCCTTCCTCACAAGGCTAGGTTTGGGAATGCCTGGGTGACTCACAGAGAAAAGGAGGGGGGCCTGGGATGGAATGGAAACTTAGGAGAGGCAGCAGCACATCCAGGGGGAACTTAGAGATGACAGAAATTTCAGAGGGGCTGAAAAGGAGTCAGCAAGGAGAGTTTTGGAGAGCTGGAGTGGGATCAGATGGGATTTCCCCAAAGGATTGTGACCAGCTGCAGTTTTACGCAGCTCTTGCTGCATCCTGGGTAATCCATTTACTCTGTGTGGAATAATCAGGTTTTCTGTCTTCATTAAGATGCAAAGACCATCTCCATGAAGTCACTCCAGCTTGGTAGGAAGCTCCTGGGAGAGCCCTGCCTGCACACCTGTAAAATTAAAGGCATCACATTAATTCGCATTCTGACTGCTGGGGAGGGCATCGGATGCTCACACCCACGTCCAGCCCTGCACAGTGCAAGAGCCTCCACATCAGCAGCATCACTTCTGGCCACTTGGTTTGCTCTCAGTGGTGGCTCCCTGAGGATGGTTCCTCTGAGAAAGACCAGCCTGGTCCCTGGAGTGCAGCTGGAGCATTACCACCATCCCAGCCACATGGCAGGGTGTCATCTGGAAAAGTCAAGATTATGTGAGAGCATCTCCACCAGCAAAAAAAGTAGGGCTTGGACAGGTGGTTTGGTACTTGCAGGCTGAAGCTGCCTCAACAACCCTGCAAGCTGTGGGAAGAGCCCCCTGACACCCCTGTCTCAGAGCAGCCACAGGTGCTGTGTTCAACCCTCTGTTCAAACCAGGCAGCTGGTGAACACGGCTGTGCCAGACACTGACCCTTCCTTCCTGCCCTGCATTCCCAGAATACTGGGCATGCCTTGGGATGCAGGCTATGAGCACAGAGGAGAGAGACATTACCTTGTTGCTCTGCCAGTAAGAGCTTCAACAAGGTAACCACAGAATAGAATCACAGAATACCCTGAGCTGGTCCCCCAAGAATCATTGAGTCCCACCCCAGTCCTGCACAGACCCCCCAACAATCCCACCCTGGGCATCCCTGGCAGCGCTGTCCAAACCCTCCTGGATCTCTGGCAGCCTCGGGGCTGGGACCATTCCCTGGGGAGCCTGGGCAGTGCCCAGCACCTCTGGGAGCAGAACCTTTCCCTGAGATCCATCCCAAATCCCCCTGGCCCAGCTCCAGCCGTTCCCTGGCTCCTGTCCCTGTCCCAGAGCAGAGATCAGAGCTGCCCTTGGGGAGGAGCTGCAGCCCCGCTGAGCTCTGCCCTCAGCCCCCTCTGCTCCAGCTGAACAGACCAAGTGCCCTCAGCTGCTCCTCGTGTGCCCCTCCAGACCCTTCCCCATCTTCATGTCCCTCTTTTGGGTACTCTCTAATAACTTTTAATCTTTTTTATATTGTGGTGCCCAAAACTGCCTCCAGATTTGAAGTGAGGCTGCCCCAGCCCAGGGCAGATCAGGACAATCCCCTCTCAACTGCAACAACTTTGCTGACAGCTGAGAGGAATTCTGCTGCAACCAGAGACAGGCTGCACTGGGACGGCACAGTGTTTATTGTCAGGCTGGTTTGTGTTGGCTTTTCCCTTCCTTGAGGCAGGAGAAGGCCAGTGATGTTGCAGGGTGTTTAACTAGCAGGTTAAATACAAAAAACTGCAGGAAATCAAGCTATGACATTGTTCAAAAGGTGAACTTGTTAAAGCTTTTTGAGAATTTATGTTCTATGGGTGGAGGATTTCTTGGCCTGCGGATAGATATGGGTGAGTGTGACAGAGCATTTAAACACCTCTTAGTTGGGTGATAAATAGGAGCTGGAGAAACAAGCCAGACTCAGCATGTGTAGCATGATCCTAAGGACATTTTTCTGCTACCTTTAGCTTCCTCTAGTACTTACTGAATTTATTAACTTACTATCCTGTTGTATTACACTAAGTAATTTATTTAGTTATTATTTTGCACTGGGTGATTGGAATTTTGCACTGAGTAGTTTTTATGTTGCACTAAGTGGCTTGTTTGTGTCACACAGTTTGATCTGTTCCCCCCCCTCTCCTCTGAGTCTTGTGGTGGTGGTCTTCACCCAGGTTAATTTCCTCCCCTTACCCATCCCATCAGTTGTATCCCGTTGGCTGTGGCCCCTCTCCTCTGCCCCCCTTCCCCGGGTTTAAAATCTCCCACCATGAGCCATTCTGTCACTTTCTTTTCCCAGATGTCCCTGGAGTGGTTCCACACTAAAACTGTGGGACTTTTGGTCACAAGGAGAAAGAGCGCTTCTCGTCTTTTGCTTTTGTCCTTGTCGGTACTACCGGGGTCCAAAGCTAGCCAAACCAGACCCCATGAGGCTTTCAATCTGATACTATCCCTGCTCATTTCCAATTCCCTATTCTCCATTCCTTACAGAGGAAGTTTTTGTCTAAAATATGCGGACCCAGCCTGTCCAGGCAGATGGTAATGCAGGAAAGAGAAGAAGCAGGAATGCTGGGCCATCCCATTGTGACCAGCGGAATGCTCTTCCCAAGGCTGCTGCCCCTCTCCTGCCTGGGATGGAAACAATTTAGAATTAGCAATTCACAGAATGCTTTATGTTGGAAGGGACCTTAAAGCCCATTCAGTTCCAGCCCCCTGCCATGGGCCAGGACACCTTCCCCTGTCCCAGGCTGCTCCAAGCCCCATCCAACCTGGCCTTGGACACTTCCAGGGATGATTTAACCCAAGCATGAAGATTTGTTGACTCACACACTCCCATGAGAATTTTCTTATGCTTTGATTCTTTGTTCACAGTTATATACTCACAAAAAAATCTTCATCTGCTACAAATGCCAAATGTGTTTAATGCAGTGCCTTTTTCAAGGTGAAAATTAGCAGCAGGTTGCAGAGATTTAATTTACCTTTACCTTCTTCTCTATCAGGAGAGTGCTTCCCTGGCTATACTATATGTGTTTAGTTACAATAACTTTCCCTACCTAATTTTGGTCCTATTACCTATTTTTCACTAAGAGTCCACCGGCTGCTCACAAATAGGATTAAACTGGAATTTTGATTCCACAAGTGTAATCATAGAATCAAAGAATTATTTAGGTTGGAAAAGAACCATAAGATCATCAAATCCAACTTCTCCCTGCCTTCCTCCTCTTTTCTTCCTGTTGCTTTTTTTACTCCCCTTTTCCTTTTTCCTCGAAGAATTCCTCTGTCACAGAATCCTGCAGCAGTAAATGCCCAGTAGCATGCACATGGGTACATATCCATGCTGACACTCTGTAAGAGGTGTGATGCTTCCAAGATTAAGTCATCCAGGACTGTCCCAATTTAATCACCATTTTTCCATGGTGATTTTCCAGAGGAAGTTGCTACTTGAAGACAGAGCTCCAGTCATACTACCTGTGCCCTTAAGTGAGACTGATGTAACTTCAGAAAAAAATTAATTTAAAATCCATGCAGAAGCTGTGGTGGGAAGGACACAGGGATGCCTTTGCCACAGGGCAGTGTTTGGGACATTGTACCCTTGGGCACTGGCACAGAGCCTTCCCCTGCTCCATGGGATGAGGCATCATCCCCAACACCCGGACAGAGGTTTGAGTTTGGAGGGGCTGTTTCTAAGTAATTGCACCAAAATATCTTACTACAGACAAGAGTCACATGTGCAGGTGTTTGATTCCGAACAGCTGCCTTGGCTCATTTTCCAATATTCTGTGAATTTCAGTGGGAATTGATTTCAAAGTTCTGGGACTTGCCTCTGAGAAGGGCTCCAGTTCCTGGAGCCCAGCTCCAAAATCAACCAAATGCTTCCGAAAATCTGCCTTTCCCTCTGCATTAAGGACGTGCTGTTTGGAAGCTGGATCACCTGCCAGCCCTGGCAGTTATGCTCTTATCTGCACCCCCAGAGCTTTCCAGTCCCCTGTTCTCCTGCACGGGAACACTTAGTCCACCCTGCTTAAGGCTTAATCCATGTTTGGGCTCTTCTCTTCCCAGAACACTAGCAGTGGAAAACAGCACTGAAGGGAGATGTGACTTTGCTCATGTCCTGGTTTGGGACAGATTTGGAAGGGAACTTCCAAAGGGATGGTTCCCTAAAGGGCAAAATTCAGCAGCCCTTCCCCTGACCTGTTCAGGAGATAAACTTCCTTCAAGAAAAATTGAAAAAACAGGGGTTTATTTAACAAGCAAAGTATTCACAAGCATAAAAATTAATAATATTAAACAATAAAACCTCTTGCTCTTCTGAAGAGATGGCAAATACAGAAAGTCCTTCTGTAGTTCAGAGAGGGTCGTCTATGGATGTTTCTCAGCTCACTCAGTCTCTGTCAGTCCCTGCAGTGCTGGAATGCAGTGTCCCAGGCTCTGGTGGGCCACAGGTGTGAGCTCTCAGTGGTTTTTCTGGGTTTTTGGTGCAGAGCACGTTTGAACAGTTCCAGGAAAAGAAAAAGGCACAGTCCAGGGAACTTCTCTGCCTTGGCTAGCTAAAAAAACTAACTAAAAGCAAAGGAGAATTCTCTCCCGCTCCCTGTCCATGCTGCACACAACACACACTGAGAGAGAGCTGAAGCTCTGTGTTTTTGAATACAGCAACAAAAAAATTCCACTGCTTTTCCTTCTCCCCCCACTCACTCTCAGATCTAGTTTTAAAGGCACAAAGCTTATTTCTGGACTAAACAGAGGAATGGGGATGCAATGCAACATCATACAAAGCCTCTCAAAGTGCCAGGCAGGCCCAAAAACAGCATGGGGCCCAGCTGGCCTCTTTCTTGCTCAATGCTGCTTCCGGCCATCACAGCTGGAGTGAATCTGCTGCAGGGCTGAATTAAAGATTTTGTTAACACAGCTAATCTTGGCAAAATCCTTGCCTAACCCAGATCCTGCCTGCACTTATTGCCTTACAGGCTACTTGACCAGAGCCTGCTGCTGTGTGTTCAGCAAAGAGATCCAGCTCAGCTGCTGCCAAGGGGTGGGAGCAGAGAAGCCAGGAGGGATCAGGGCTTTGCTTGTTGCTTCTGATGGAAAATCCGAGTATTCCCAAACAGGAAACTGGTGCCCCTGGGGCCAAAGCCAAGGCTCACACAGAGGTTGATCTCAGCCTTATCTAATAAAATCTGTGTCATGCAGTCTGTTGGTGCAGGGGAGGTCAGGATGGTGCTTGGTGTCCCTGGAGGTTGTTCAAGGAGATCCAGCTGCGTCTGTGGGAGTATGAGTGAGAGCAGATAACCATGTAGGAGGGAAATTCAGAGAGTAAGTGCACCGAGAAACCACCCCAGCCTCACGAATTCCCAAAGCCACAAATAGCTGGAGGTGAGCGACACACCTCAGGGTGCTTCTGCTCTTACCCCAGCACTTGGTTTTGATGATACACAGTGTGAGAAGAACTTCCACTGTGACCCATGAGGATGCTCCTATGCTGGGCAGGACTACGACTATGGGGACCTGAGTTTGTGGCTTAGCTCCATCCCAGGGCCAAGCTGGAGCTGTGTTGCTGCAGGAGTCCACAGCCTGTGTTTGCTGGAGTAAGGTGATGCAGGAGCATCTCTGACAGCGATGTAGACACTCAGGGATGGGGGCGGCACCCTCCTCCAAGTGTAAATAGGCCTTCAGGCATCAGGGTAATAACTCAGACAGACAGGATTAATCTTTCTTCTCTTGCTGGAAATGGTGAAAAGCAGGAACAGAAAGATCCTGAGCCTGCCTTTGACATCAATCAAATATGCACAGAAATATGATGGTGGTGGTGACAAAGCAGCAGGGAAGAGGAGAGCAGGAGGGGCTCATGAATCACAGACCAAGTGTGAGAGGGGGCAGCTGGCTGGGAGGCTGAGAGCAGCAGCCTGAGACCTGGTCCCTGCTCAGCTCTGCAGCCAGGAATGGGTCTGGGATATTGCCTATGGATTTCCAGCTGCTGTGGAGCAGGTCTGAGCAGAGAGCACCCAACACATGGGGCACACCCTGGTATGTTGTAATGTGCTTTTATACTTTGTAATACTTTGTAATAGTTTTGGTTTTGTATCCCCTTATTTTCCCCAAATGGTGTACCCCTGATTGTACCCCCTCCCTCTACCTGTATAATCATTTTCCTGTGCTGAGATCATCCCCAAATCCCCGCCCTGGCTCTCTGTCAGTCACTCAGCATCCCATCCTCTCTATCCAGAACTTTCAGTCCAAGTCATTGAGTGATTAATCCGAGGCCAGGAGTCAGCCCCCCAAGTATTCTTCTATATGCTATCCCAAATGTCCATCCCTAAGGTTTCATCCCTGGAGGGCCTTTACTGGTCAGCAAATGTATCTACCTTCGGTTTCCTCCCCCACTTTAAATGTAACCTTGAGATTCCTTTTGGTTTACTCTGAGCAAGGGGCAACACTGAGGTGTGGGGCTCCCTGGGGAGCTCCGAATAAACCTTGGATTAACCCCTGAGGTGTGGGGCTCCCTGGGGAGCTCCGAATAAACCTTGGATTAACCCCTGCTGAGAGTCGGCCTTTTATCCTCTACCGATGCCTCCAGTGTCTCCTCTGCTGCAAAGGTGTCTAGCCCAGATGCTTTCAGTACCCTCGGGGCACCAGAGAGTGTTCTGCCGACCCGGGGCTGACCGGGGTTCCTGGGAGGCTTCCAGAGAGACAGAGACACTGGTACCCCCAGATCGCCCCCACTAGCTGTCACCCAGTGCTGTCCAAGGTCAAATGCTACAGTGGCTCTTTGTGTGCTGCCCAGGAACTCATTTAAAAGGGCACTGAGCTCCAACAAACCCATTTTGTGCAGGTCAGAAGGCATTGGCAGGTGGCAATAACTTCCTGTCGCTGTTGGCCTAGATGGGGCTGAATCTGGACTCACGCCCTGTTCCTCATGGCTCAGCTTGGACTTAAAGACAGAAATTGTGCACAGTGAGGTAGTCAAAGACCACATGTCCCTGTTGGAGGTGTCTCAGAGGCTGGCAATGAGCTGGTGCTGATTCCAGCCATCCGTTGTTTGTCATTGCCCGTGTCCTCATTTTTCATCCATCCCCAAAAAGGGTTTTAAGGCAGACTCCACTCCTGTGTAGTGTTACAAAATTTGTGTTCTGGATTCAGTGCTTTTTGCAGCAGGGTGGTGTGAACGTACCTCTCCCCTCCCCTCCACTGCTGGTATCATCTGGATGTGTCCAGATATACAGCAGCACAAGCAGATTGCCTGAGGATAAGCTTTCCCTGCCTCCCAAACTGAAGAGGATTCAATTTTTTACGGGAAAAGGTTACAAAAATGTCCTGAAAATTACCCCAGATTAGAAAAGGCTTTCTTCAGTAACAGGGCTCTCTTTCTCTTCCTTTATTGGTTCTGCAGGAAAAAAATAAGCACAAACTTCACTGAAAGTGTTCAGCTGTTTTTCCTTCAAGCTTCTAAAAACTTCAGCTCCTGGTTGGATGTGAGCCACAGCTTGGGAAGAAAAGGGGGCTGATGGGTGTGAGTGTGGGGTTGGCAAAGCTGAGTAATGATGCCCTGCAGAGCCACACAGCATCTCTTTGTCCTTCCAGCAGCTTCTCAACCACAGCCAGAGATGCAGGAACTATTAGCCTGAGCATCCTTGGCAAGCAACAACTGCTCTGTTGGGCTGAACCAGGACAATGACTTGGACCAGCCCTTATGGAGGGGGTGGAGTTGCTCCTTTGCCTCATCCCACCAACAAAAGACATGAGAACCAGGATATTAGAGGTGTTTTTTTCCTCACTGACTCCTGGCATTGGAGACCAGCTGGTTACTGCAGCTCATCAGAGAACTCAGGTGTCCTGCTGCTCCACCACCAGCAATTGCAGTTTGCAGGTATGATTTTCTGTGTAAACTCTGAGCTGAATGTTATTTAAACTTCTCTTTAGCAAACAAATCCTCCAAGGAGAGGATTTTTTCTGTCACTGTTCTCCAGGGAGAAAATATCCCTGAGGGAGTTTGCCTCTTCATCCCACTGGAAGCATCTCAGCTGCCAGTTTTGCCATTGTTTGGTTGTCTACAAGCTAAAAATACCCCGTGTACAATTAACCTGCTTCTTGTCACTCCTGGCAATGGGACTGACAGGTGCTCACCAGCTGCACTGGTTGAAATAAAACAAACAAAACTGAGGAAGATTTCCAGTGTCTTGCTGTGCTGCACTGTGAAACTGCTGCATGGTGGCAGAAAAGTGCTTTAAAGCACCTGTGAAGGTGATGCCAAGTGAAAAATTGTCACCCAGAGGGGGTTGTGCAGGTGCTGGGCTCTTAAGTACATCATGTGGTAGGCGAGCAATGGTCTCACACATCAGGCCCAAAGGGTGACAGTGGCTGACACATCAGACTGGCACCAGTCATTGGGTCCTGCAGGGCTCCATCCTCAGTCCTGTGGTCTTCAACATCTTCATAAATGACAGGGATGCAAGACTGGAAGGGATGCTAAACAAGTTCACAGATGAAACTACACTGGGAGGAGCTGTTGACTCTGTCGAGGGCAGAGAGGCCTGCAGAGAGACCTCAACAAATCAGAGAAATGAGCAATCACCAACCATGTGAAGTTCAACAAGGGAAAGTGATGGATTCTGCACCTGGGATGGGGCAACCTTGGATGTGTGGATGGACATCTAATAAGCTCATCTTGTTCCAACCCCCTGCCATGGGCAGGGACACTTGCACTGTCTGGGAAGGTGTACCTGGGTTTGGTTTTCCTCTCTTTTCTGCTTTGACTCACTGAACAATACCATCTGGCTTTTCCAAACAGCAGTTTTGCTCATTGTGCCTTCACTGGGGTCCATAATAAATACTCCTTTGGTCAATAATGAAAGAGCAAGGAAAATTAGCAGCACTTCTGCCAGGAGCTCAGAGCCAGTAATTCCCAGAGAAATGCCATGACACCCACACAGAGTTCAGAACTCACTGGGATGGATCCCCACATCTCCCTTCTCAATATTTTTGTCTTTATCTGGAGTATTCTTCTTCCTATGATGCTCAGGATGTCTCTGGTGTAATCTCAGAGCTGCAGCAAAGTCCTCCTCAAGCAGCCCAGACACAGCGGTTTGTGGCCACAGCCCTTCCTGCCAGGATGGATGTGAACCATGCCAGAGCACTGGCTCCAGTGTCTGTTCTTTCCTGTTCTTCCCAAGAATGATGATTTTCCCTATAAACTGAAGCTTTCCTCAGCAGCTGATGGCTCCTCCAGGTATTCCTCACCTCAAGGAAAGATTTGGCAGAGCTTTAAAATCATCCTAGATTTTGATTTTGGCTGCTTTGAGGTGAAAACCCAATTTTCTGGTTCAAAACATATTTTTGGCTGTAATTACTAATGTTGATAAAATAAAATAAACATTTTGATGCAAATGGTCTGAGGCAAATGCAACATCATGAATCACTGAACAGTTTGGAAAATTTTTCCCTTCCCATTTGAAGCATTAAAACACTTTAAATGTCCAAACTGGCTGACTATTTTCCATCCAGCCTTGGAATAATCTCATTACTGTAATGCACAATGATTTCCAATACACCTACAGTTACGTGGACGAGAAATGACTGTGGGTGATGTAACTCCTCCATCCTAGGAGCAATGGATGAACAGCCAGCAATGCTGTTGCAGGACTGCGAGAGTTTTAAGTGTTAGTTACTGATACAGTGGATGGAGCTTAAAAATGAGAGGAGGGAAAATCCCTGTGCTGGAGCCACATCGAGGCTCCAGGGAGGCAGATCCAGCTGCAGTTCTGATGACTCAGCCTTCAGGGAGATAATTGCAATCTCCAAATATCAAGGGATGTCACTGCCAAGGAAGGAAAGAAGATATTTTATGGTGGGAGAAAGTTCAAAGGGAGCATGGCTGAGCTGCCTGTGTGAAAGCAGAGGTGGGATGATCCAGGCTGAGCAGTCAGAAAAATTGTCAGCCTGTAAAAGTGGAAAGTTAGAAACTCCATCATTTGGGATGCTCAGAATTACACCAAACAACATCTGAGCAAGTTCCCCTCAGGAGCTAATCTGCGCCAGCTGATCCAGAGCTCTCCAGCCTCCCCCAGTCTGCTCTTCACGACATTTCATCATATAAATGCAGGTGTCAGTAAGGAAATTATTAGATCCCTGTCCCAGCAGTCCCACAATATCTCTCTTTATTCAGAACTGCAAGTTCTACAAGCCCCGGCCAAGAGGCCCTGCCAGGCAGGTGAGGGTTGTTTCCCAGGGGATGTGTGACCTCTGCTCGGAGGGAAATTGGATGCACAGCTCTGTGTCCCTGAGGCACAGTCCTCACTGCATTGCCACTGCCACAGCCAGCTCCAACACTCACTGCCTGAGAACAAGGGAAGCTGTTTGTCACCACCCTTATCCTGGCACCTCTGTGTTATTGAGGAATAGATATAAAAGAGCAGGAAAGGAAGAGCCAGAGGTTCCCTGAGGAGCAGGGAAATAATCCCAAAGGCTTGCTCTGAGCAGTTCAAGGACTGAAACATGTTCTGTGGTGGGCAGTATGGAGACTGGCAAAGGGTGGACATTGCCAGATGTGAAAAATCTTTGTAGAAGAAATGCCTTCAAAGGAAGGTAAAGTAGAGCCTTAGCTCCTGACTGATGGGTCTGCAGTGAGCTACAGAGGAGAAGGTGCCCTTTGCTGGGCCAGATTCTTTCCTGAAAAAGCAACAGAGAGAAGAAAGCTTCACTGCCACTCCTGATATGGGCAGAGGTCAGACTCCTCCCAGATACACTCTCCTGTGAAAAGTAGAGGCTGTTGGCCCTTTCTGTGTTATATTATCCTGCTGCCTCTTTGGTGTGACTCCTGCCCACTTCTTGATGGCCCCAGGCTGCACCATGATCTCTGCACCTTCCACCTGTTCTTTTGTATCTGGGACAGCTGTGCCATCTTGCTGCTGTGGCTGGAGACAGGATTTTGGGTGTTGCTTCATGGGTGCAGTGTGGGAGGGAAGATCATAGGATCATAGAATATCCTGAGCTGAAAGGACCCAAAGACTCAACCAGTCCAATCCCTGGCCCTGCCCAGACACCCAAACAATCCCAACCTGGGCATCCCTGGCAGCTCTGTCAAACACTCCTGGAGCTCTGGCAGCCTTGGGGCCAGGACCATTCCCTGCGTTAAGAATGAGGTTCTATATGTCTAATTCAATAAACAACAGAGTTGAATTTAGCAGCAATTTTAAATGAGCAGCAATTTTATATAAAATAATACAATCAAATATAATCAAGCAGATACAAAAAGAAATTTGACAGTGGTTTGGATAAAGCATAAGCAAAACCGATTGGGGTATGATCAGGGTACGGGGGGTTTTTCACCCTGCCTCCCCTACAAAAAGCACAGGAATCCAAGCACAGCCTACATACTGTATGCTAATACATATTCATCAGTATTTCTCTGTAAATCTCCTCCTATTTTCGATTCTTTAAATCTATGTCACTGTACTGCACAGCACATGCTCTGCTTGTTTCTAAGGTCTCTTCTTGGCTTTTGGTGGTCACATCTGACGATGGCCTCTCCTCATGGTCACTGTCCTTTGAACAACCCATGAACAATGGTTGCACATGCGCCCCAAGTCTTGTGTTAGAGAAGCCAGCATTATATCCCAAAAATAAGCCTTATTATTTCATAGATACCTGGAATCATTTCAATTTTGTCCATTTCAAAGCTGATTCTTTAATTATCCCAAGACTTATTCCATTTTGGGATGTTGTTTATCTCAAACTACATCCTGAATCTTATTTTCTCATGAACATCTGAAAACATCTGTTTTGCGACACTAATTACATATCCTTTTCCTCTATTACTTTTTAACAAATATTTTCTAATATATCAATATAGTTACAATTGTTAGCACAAATCATATTCATTTATCACACCTGGAAAGTGCTCAGCACGCTCTGGAGGAAGAACCTTTCCCTGATCTCCATCCCAAATCCCCCTGGCCCAGCTCCAGCCGTTCCCTGGCTCCTGTCCCTGTCCCAGAGCAGAGATCAGAGCTGCCCTTGGGGAGGAGCTGCAGCCCCGCTGAGCTCTGCCCTCAGCCCCCTCTGCTCCAGCTGAACAGACCAAGTGCCCTCAGCTGCTCCTGGTGTGCCCCTCCAGACCCTTCCCCATCCTTGTGTCCCTCCTTTGGATGGAGGAAGATCTAAGAACTCATGGCATCGCTGCCACAAACATCTGCATCTGTCTGGTCTGCTGGGGCCGAAGTCTTCCTCCCTCCACACTCCCTGGGACTGCTGCATGAAGTATCAGCACCAAGGCTAGGATTTGGTTCCTGGCTTTGTGTGTTGGTGTAACACAGCCATTTAACACAGCTGTTGGGGGTTTTGTTTGTTTGTTTGTTGGGTTTTTTGGGTTTTTTTTTTTTTGGTGGGTTTTTTTTTTTTGGGGGGGGGGGAAGTATCAGCACCAAGGCTAGGATTTGGTTCCTGGCTTTGTGTGTTGGTGTAACACAGCCATTTAACACAGCTGTTGGGGGTTTTGTTTGTTTGTTTGTTGGGTTTTTTGGGTTTTTTTTTTTTTGGTGGGTTTTTTTTTTTGGGGGGGCGGGGAGGGGGAACCACAGAGGTGGCGTCTGTGAAAAACTGGTAGAAACTTCCACAGTGTCCGATAGAGCGAATCTCCGATGGCTCTGAAGATGGACATGCTGCTGGCCCAATTAGAGAAGCTGGTAACGCCTCTGTGATTACATATTTAAAAAGACAATCAAGAAGCCCTTATGAGGGGAGTTGTGTTGTTGTCGTGCGCCGGCCGTCAGCCCGGCAATGGCCGGCAGCCAGCTTTGCCTGCCGGGCCGCCTCAGGCCAGCTGCCCTGAGGGCAGGGGCGGCGGCCACGGGAATGGTGGCGAGGGCTGTGCTGAGCGATTCCCCGACACGGAGCCTGGGCGAGATCAACTTCTCAGCGTTGCAAAATCCTGCAGAAATCTTCGAACTGGTGGAGTTTGTTGGTAACGGTGCTTGGAGGGAGCAGGGTTTTTTCCTTTTAGAGAAAGAGGAGAAGGTGAGGACATGTGGCTGAAGACAACATAGCGACCCCACAGTCAGTGGAAGGAAGAGGGGGAGGAGGTGCTCCAGGTGTCCGAGCTGAGCTCTCTTTGCAGGCCGTGGTGAGGACAACACGACAGTCTCGCTGTAATTCATGAAGTCCGTGGGGGGATGCAGAAATCCACTTGCAGCCCGTGAGAAGAGGTGCTCGTGCTGGAGTGAGTGGATGCTAAAAAGCTGTCATCTTGTGGGAGACTCGAGCAGAGCAAGAGAGCCCTGGCTTCCAGAGATAGAGAGGGCTTTTGCTTCCAGAGATAAAGGAAAAGGGCCCTTGCTTCCAAACTAGAGCAGCCTATACTTAAAAAGAGTAGTGCACCCTATGCACTAAAGTGATCCATGCTATGCAGTTTTGGAAAGACTGCTTTGCCTGTGGGAGGACTCACCGCAGGTTGGGCAGGACTGCTACTTGTGACAATTACAACCACGTTGGAGAAGGTCACAGAGAGCTGTCTCCTGTGGGAAGGACCCTACGACTTAGCAGAAGAGACTTCTCTCCTGAAAAAATACTTTGAATGAAGAACTGACCAAAACTCCCACACCCTGTCTCCCTGTGCTGTCGGTGGGAAGGAGGGAGAGGATGGGGGGGAAAGGTGTTTTAGAGGCTTATTTTATTCCTCATTATCCTCCTCTAACTCTGTTAATAATAAATTTACTTTATACCTTTAAGTTTAAGCCTATTTTTCCCTTAGAGTGTTCTCTCCTAATCCCTATCTCAGTTCATGAGCCCTTTGGGGTGTTTTTCCCCCTCCTCTGCTCAGCTATAGGAGAGAAAAATGAACAGTATTTTGTGGATGCATGGTGTTTGGCCAGTGTGGAACCACTTGGACACTTTGGCAGAAGACAGAATCTTTTTCTCCTGCAGAAGGATGCACTGAGATGCAGCAAAGTGACTTGGATGTATTCATCCAAATCATCTCAAGCAGAGCAGACATGGAAAATCCCACTTTCCAGCCCTCAGCAAATAATGCATTCCACAGACCCAACATCCCACCCTGTTTGCCAAGCACTGCATTTTTGTTTGCTCTCACTTTCAGTGAGAGGCTAAATAACCCCTAATTACAGCTGAAATTAGAGCAACCATGGCTTCTTCAGCCATCAACACAGGGGAAACCAGCTGAAAAGGAAGAGGTGCTCGCAGCCATGTCAGGGATTCAGGCTGATGTTTCAAGCTGTCACTTTTCCAGTATCCCATGGCCAGGGGATTGTGTTTGGCTGTGGATTTCTATGCCAGGAGGACAGGATGGTAAGACTGAAGCCTAAATGGGGAATGTTGACCCTACAAGCCCAAAAATGCATCTCCCGTTTGCTCTCTGATTTGCGATGTCTCTCCTGCTCTATGTGCCAGACATACCAGGCCCTGTGAATTTAAGCAGAGTCTTGTAAGAGGCTTCCTCCTAAGTGCTCCTGCCCCATGTGTAACCCACTTACTGCACTCAAGACTCATCACAGAAATGAGCAGTGGGGATCACTTTAAGTGCCATCTATGAACACAGAAGATGCTGCTCCTGTCTCTCTGCAAGAGCCTCTCTGGCGGATGACATGATCCTGAAAACTGATTTTATCAAGCTTAATATGCCACAATATTCCTGTGTGCTTGGCAGATGCACCTACAGTCATAAAAATTACTCAGTGAGGATTGAAAAGATTATCACTGAAGAGCAGAGACCAGCGTTAACTCTGCCCTGGGATATCCTAGGACTGAGCACTGCAGTTGTTCCCTACCAGGGCTCTCTGCCCTTCACCACCTAAAAATCCTAATCCCCCCCAGCCAGAGGGCAGGGAATGGTGTGGCACACACAGCCCTGCTCAGCCAGTTCTCATGCAGATGAATGAACCTATTTGATGTGATGACATAGCCAGCAGCTGAGGTCATCTCCCAGCTGCTTTAGGGGCAAAGGCAAGCCCTGAGCCTGACATGAATAATCTACATCTGAAGTGGGAGAGAGAAGGAAGCTGCCTAATGATCAACCCTGGGCTAGTAATTACTTAGAGCATTCATAATCGTCCCCCCAACCCCTCCCCTGCATTAAACAGGAAATATGCAGCACGCAAAGAGCAGCAGGAGACTTGGCATGCCAGGGGTGAAACCTCAGCAGGACCAGCTGGGCTAGTGTGCAGGGATTGTGAGAGGGATTCAGGCCCAGGGATGGCCTCAGGTCCTAAAATATGAGTGCAAAGCCCTGCTGGGCTTTTGGTTTGTACCTGGGTATGTTTGCAAGGAAGCCTGCTTCCCCTCTGAAAGAGTGAGAGCAATGTGGCATGTGGAGGGTACCCGGGGTGAGAATCTCCATTTTTGCAATCCACAGGCGCAACACCCCAGCAAAGCTCAGACCTTAAAAGTTAGGAAGAAGCTGCCCAAATAGCAACCAACATTGCTGCTCTTCCTGGGAAATTAAATCCCCACACAGAGAAGTTTCTTTTCATTTGGTCAAAACCTTCTCCTCTGATTCTAATCAAAGCCTCACACTCTGCTTTGCTTTCTCCCTGGCAGTAGTGGGGTCACTAGGGATATCTTGGCAGGAAATTTCTAAAGGAAATGTCTTTCAGAACAACTCTTTGTGGTGAGAATATATCTACCTCATCAAAATGTCTTGTTCCCCCTTTTATCTTTAAACAAAACCTGCCCAGATGTGCACTGTGCATCTGCACCAGGCTGCACACGCTGCTGAGCCTGTGGCTCACAAGAGCCTCGGAGAGGAATCCAGGCATTTGCTACCCTCTGCTGTCCTTTTCCCGCTATCTCACCTCCCTCTGGCAGAGGCCATCGCTATTTTCCTCCCTCCGCTATGTCCCTGTGTCACTTGCCATATGGGCATCATCATCCTGCAAATCCTGCACCTGAGTCTCTCCAGGTGCCTTCAGGCCGAGCCTCCTGTCCCCTCAACCCTCTGCTCCCCCAGACCACCTAGACCCATGTCCCAGATATAATATCCAAAATACAGAGTAGCTGTGCTTCCCTTCACCCTCAGCCTGCTCTTTCACACTCTTCTTTCTGCTCCCCAGCTGGTCCTCCTGTTCCTTCCTCTACTTTTACGCTGCTTCTTCCTCTGCATTGCTCACAAATATTGAACAGCCCATGGGAGAGCTGGACTCTCCTGGGCACTGAAAGCCCTTCTCAGGTCTCAGAGAATAGCCTGGCACCACCAGGGTTAATCCTGCCTTTAACAGCTCTTAGTTTTCACAGGGTAAAACAAGCCAAGGGCTAATGCAAAATGCCCACCAATCCCAGATCCCTCGTTTCCAGCCCTAGAGTGGTGTAGAAACTACTATCAATTCTTATTTATACATGGAATTAGCATAAGGAGGTAACTCACTTTGCTCCTTCAGAGGGAGGGAGGTTAATGCCTACTCAGGAGAACATGGGATGGTTTTTCCATGTACTTCCTGAGGCACTGGTTATTCCCTTTGCAAGACAAGCACAAGAATAACAAACACTCTAAGGTGGTAAGAAAGTGAATCCGTATTCTTGGCATTTTCCTATGGATGAGCCAAGTTCAGTTTTGCATGTGAGCTGGAATTCTGTATTTCAAGCAGGAATTTCTTGGCTATGTAGGAAGGGTATCCCTCCTCCTGCCACCACAGCACATGTTCAGTGACTGCTAAACTCATCTGAGAACTCACGAACAAATCCCTTAATGAGCTGATGATATTAAAATAAATGCAAAAACAGGGAATTTCAGAAATGTGGCACCTGCCTTAGATCATTTATATTTTTAGCCTGGTTTCCCCAGGAAATGAGATCCATTGAGTCATTCAGAGTCTGGCCTGGCTGCCTGCCTTCTTTGTAATAACTTCTGAACATGAGTTTCACTCTGATTTGATGAAGTGGAGATCTCAATGGTACTATCAAGTTTGAGCATGTTCAGTAAAAAAGGTGATCAGGGAGATCCCCATGGTTCAGCCCTCACCAGCCAGGAGGGATGCACAGCTCCACTCCACAAACCACAAGGAAATCTTCATTCTTTCTCCTGTTTGGTTTTATCCCAAATGGTTTCGGACCAGACTTGGTTTATTTATCCTACAACTATCAGGGGAAAAAAAAATATTAGATCCAGGGTGTAGTGGGATTTAAAAAAAAATAAAATTTAAAAGAAACATTAAGGATTTGCTCATCGCATTGTTCACTAGGGTGAAGTTTTCTCCATGGGCGCAGGCTGGAAACAAACACGCTTCCCCAGCCCTGCCCTTTCCTTTGGCTTCAGCCAGGATGAGGCTGTTCTTGCTGCGTCTGCTCCCCACCCCTCCCAGCCATGGGGCTGGGAAGTGTAAGTTTTTAATGGATTTTCTCATTATTTCATCATTCTGAGAACACAGGGAGGGAGAGACATCTTAGCCTGGCAAGATTTTCCCCAAGAATAATTGCTGGTGCCTTCTGCTTTCTCTGAGCTGTTGTGTGCACTTTATTTCTGTTGGATCTTAAATGAAGTGGTGGGTGTTTTCATATTTCTCTTTTTTTTTTTACCTTCTGCTATTTTCTCATAGACATTTTTTTTTTCACAAACCAGCAGGATGATCTGCACATATTTACCGTAAAAGCACTTCTCCCTCCCCCTACATCCCACCTCCAGAAACCCTGGTACAAGTGAGAAGGCGTTTTTAGCTTTACCCTTCCCAAGTTTCTGGCTGTCCGTATATTTAAACTTTTCACTTGTAGATCTCAATAGACAATCATAGGAATCTAAACTTCATTTCCAGGACAAACTGCAACATTGAGAAAACACACCCTTCTTAAAAGAGATTCCAATCCAACTAAGAGATTGCCTAAAGTATCCCAAGCTTTAATCCAAACTTCCTATTGGAAGCTGGTGATGTGCTTTTTAGGATGATCCAAGCTGGCAGGAAGTCCTCCCTAGTGTGTGGCCACACCTTAAACTTTGCTCAGCAACTTCTGTCCTTTCTTTCCTGGAGACTTCTGTAAATATAATTTCCCCTCAAAACCACCATTCCCTATTTTCTACAATATAGTCTTCTTTTTCAGCTACCCCAGAGCCAGTTCTAGGTACCCTCCACAGATGGACACCCAGAGTTTTCCTCAAGTGCAAGGCAAATTCACCTTCAGTCTGGGTTTCTGGGTTTTCCCTGCCTCTTGCTCTGCTCTGATTGCCACCAAAAAAAGCTTTAAATAGCACTCTCATACTTTTCCATCCCTCTGATCATCTCTCCTAACATACTCTCCTTCTAGGATATTCCAGCTGTATTTCCTCTTCCCAGATTCCTCCGAGGGCCATATTTCCCAGAAAGGTCAGACCTGGTGAGTGTCAGCAAGGTGGGCAGGAAGATGAGGCTGCCCAGCTTGTGAGGCATCACTAAGGTGACAGGGAGAAGCAGCAGATTGCTTGTTGCCATGGTGACAGGATGCTCCACACTGCCCAGCAGGCCGAATGCCCTGTGCTCCACATGTCTACCCATGGGACCCAAGGTGTTGGGGACCCTAGGGATGCTGACTCTGGTGCTTTGGAATTGCTCAGGTAAAAGATCAGTGTGGAGGTGTGTATAATCTACTCTGACTCCTTGGAAGACTGACTGGAGCCATGGAGAGGAACTAGAGTGAGGTGAGCACTCTGTGAGCTGGGCCTGAGCACTGGCCCTCTGCTTTCCCCCGTGGGGATCCACTGTTCTTGCCTGGGGACCTCCCAGCCACTGTGCCTGCCTGCCAGCACCTTCCCATCTCCAGCTGGGGACACCAAGAGGTGAGACCCGCAGAGCTCTCCTGCTGGACCCCCCTTACCCACAGCTCCTCTCTCCTGGAGCTCTCTACATCCAGCCTGTGTCCAGGTGCTGGTGACAGGACCCTCCCCTCTCTGCCCACTCTGCCAATGACCTGGGCAGAGGATGTGGCTTCCCAGTCACAGCCAACATGAGCAGAGATGTCCCAGTCTGACTCTGGTCTCCACAGCTCTGCTTAACACAGACTCACTTCCTGACACTTATTTCAACATTTTCTCTCCTCTAAGCACATAAACAACCTCAGGTCTGCCTGTAGGATGGTCCTATGTGGGACTGCATCCATCCGCATGCCACACAGGTTCCCAGCTTGCCCCAGTGAATTCCCAACCCTCCTCTCCCCTTGGCTCCAGGCCTGCTCTCTGCAATGCCTTGAAATTCCTCAGATGTGTCCCCAGCATTTGTCTCTCTCTCTCTGTCCTGGGCCATGCTTTCATCCACAAGGAAAGCAGCCTGGACTCACTGCCAAAATCCTGTTGGACTGGAGGTGGCTGATCCCACCTGCTGCTGGCAGGGGAAAGGCAAGGCAGGGGGGTCCTGGCTCCTCTCAGCTGTGATGGGCTCTGTTCCCATGAGAAAAGAGAGGGGCAGGAGGGGAAACAGCCCCCAAGGAAGGAGCAGGTCTGTGGAGCAGGTAAGGGTCACATAAAGACTCTCATGAGACCCATCCCTTCAGCCACCACTGTACATTTTGTTTGTCCCTCCAGCCACTTCACAATAGCTGAAATATCCAGCAAGGGAGAAGAGGAACACCCTTCTCTCTAAATTATTTGTCCCAAATAGCTCTGACTACAACCACTTTTTTGCTAATGAAGATTGGCTTCTAATTGATCTCTGCAGCACTGGCTGCTCCAGACACAGTGGGATTTGGGAGTTAGTGGGAGACCCATATAGGTTAAATGAGGTGAGAGAAAGCAACATTCCCAGTCAGTCTTGCACTCAGTTTCCCTCCCATACCACTTTTTACATACCACTGAAAAAGCAGCCCCAGGGAAGAGCTAAAGCCAGAGCATTTACTAGGGTCAATGTTCATAGGACAGGGCAAGAGCAAGCACAACCTCAAATATCTTCATTTTCAGAGACAGCTCTTGTCATGTGGAGACACAGGGCTTTGGAAAGGATTCCCACCTTCTTGACCTCAAGGACTGGTGTATATAGCTGGAATTTTGTGGAGCCCAGTGGCTGCCAGAGAGCCCAGAAGAGGGCAGCAATACCGTGCAGGAAGCTGGCACTTTTAACAGAAATTGGGTCCTTTTAGAGGACAGAGATTCTGGATCTAAAATGCAGCAGAAGGAGGGGCTTGTTATGCTTTTTAGCATAGAATGAAACTCAGAGCAGCAGCATTGGCCTAGCTCCAGGCTTGTGCTCAGTAGTTTCAGGGCATGAAGCCGTCCCAAGAAATTTCACAGGAAGTCTGGGATGGCAACTGTTTACTGAGGTTCAACCAAGAAACCAGTGCAATTCATCCACAGCATCCTGGGCAGGAATGCTAGGAGCTGCCTGGAGAGGAGGGAGAGGAGCTAAGTGTAAGTCTTGACCAGCCTTCCTTCACTGCCAAGGTGGTCAGGCACTGTCACAGGCTGCCCAGAGAAGTGGTAGAATCAACATCCCTGGAACCATTCAAAAAACCTGCAGGTGTGGCACTAGTGGACATGGGTTTTGGTGGGCTTGGCAGTGCTGGGGGAACGGTGGACTTGATCTTGGAGGGCTGTTGCAATCTGAACAATTCTGTCCAGTGGAGGTGGAGTAGGGGATGAGTGTGTGGTTGTGTGAAGGCAGGACTGTGAACCTTCAGGTGGGAGGTGCAGGAAGGGGATTGCAGGAGGGCCTGTGGTCCCCTATAAAGCTCCACAGTTCTGCTGCTCCTCACAGCTCTTCAGTCTGTGGGGCTGAAGAAGGGGTTTAAGCATAACTTTGGCATCAGTAGGCGGAAGGTCTGGAAAAAGGGAGTGCCAGCTTCCAGGATCTCTGAATCAGGGACAGTGGAGACCTTGAAGAAAGGAGATTGGGGAAAAAGTGAGTCAGTTCTGGCTCTGTCCTCTAAATTTATTTGCTGGGCTGGAGGTGAAGCCCCCAGAATAAATACGTGCATTTCCTGAGACACCAGGACAGAGAAGCACTGGGGGTCCCTCTCTGCTGTGCAGTCTGGATGTGCTCAACCTCCTCACTCACTCCCAGCTTCTCCCCTCTGCAAAATCCTGAAGAGGGCTGCATATATAGAGGGTGCTGGCACTGCCCAGGCTCCGCAGGGAATGGGCATGGCCCTGAGGCTGCCAGAGCTCCAGGAGTGTTTGAACAGCACTGCCAGGGATGCCCAGGGTGGGATTGTTGGGGGGTCTGTGCAGGGCAAGGAGTTGCACTTGACGATCCTGTCGGTCCCTTCATACTCAGGGTATTCTGGGATTCTGTGAAACCCCTTTGGAATGACCCTGCAGAACTGCAGCCCAAATCACCACCATGCTAATGAGGCAGAGCTAATGCCCCTCTGCTGCCTTGAGGAGGCTGAGCCTGTGCCAGGGACCCAGCAGTGTCACGAGGCCAGCTTGGCACTGCGTGGCGTGAGGAGGCAGTGGCAGCTGCTCCCAAACTCAGCTCAGCTTACAGGGAACAGATTCCTTCTGACTAATCCTGAGACAAGTGTAATTAGCAGGTCTGTGGCAGGGGCTGGGGGCTGGGGCAGGGGCTGTGGCTCTCGCCTGTCCCCAGCTGGGTGGGCTGGACTGGGAGTTCACAGATCACACAATATTCTGGGTTGGAAGGGATCCATAAGGATCATTGAGTCCAAGCTGATAGGGAAGGAGTGGGTGGTTCTCAATACTAGCTGGTTCACCCGTACAATCCAGGGATGAGCAAAAGCCTGGCAGTGAAATTCCCAATACCCAAGTCAGTCTCCTCCTGGAGGGTTCAAAGAACCGGGCCATGGAAGAGGTTTGAGCCAAGCAGGACTGGTGGCCTGGAAATGGGCAAATGTCCAGCATGGCTGAAACAAGCCCAGGTCTGGCACACAGGTCTGTGAATGTCCTAGAATTCCTGTCTAGGATTCATGAAAAACCTCTTTTGGTTCATCAAGTTTTGTGTGTTTCTGGTGCTTCCCTAAACCATGTGATAGTTTAAATCCCCCTGCCTTCCTGGGGCTGCCGTTCCCAATGAATGTGATAAACAAAGGCTGCTCCTGTTTGGGTTTAATTCAAAAGCCTGTTAAGCACCCACGTTACTTTCATCATCTGGGGTTGTTTGTGTCAACATAGGTTTAGATCCCCGGACTGGAATCTAAGAAAAAGACCAAGATCATTAGGAAAACCAAAGGGATTTTTGGTGTGGGGTGATAAGGCAGTAAGTGGCAGCAACGCAACTACTTGCAATCATCTGCCCACGCTGCTGCTTAACCAGACTGAAATAACTAATTGATGCTTATGTTTGCAAGCAATCATCTTGAAAATATTCTAATTTATGTTAGATTCAGTCCTGCTGGATCCAAAAATGTCTTCTGTTAGAGCAATTCTGTGCATGTGTGTGCATGTAATAGAATCTTTCCAGAAGTAATTCAGGAGCGAAAGTTTCATCTTTTCTGTGTCCCACAACCAATGTCATTTAAAACAAACGAACAAACAACAACAACAAAAAGTAGTTTGGCCCAGAATTTATTTTATGCCTAAAATCCAACCAGAACACTGTGATGAACTGAGTGGGGAAAAGGCAGTGAGAAAATTTGACTGGCCAGAACGAAAGACAAACAAAATGTATGGGATAAATAGAAATACTAATTTCAAATGGGAAACACAAAACATTTCAGCACAAAGTAATCAGACCTGTCAGCTACATAGCTGGGGAGAGGTTTTTCTCTGAAAATGAAAACATTGTGAAATTTCTCAAATTTCTGGAGGTCACAGAGTCAGTCTTACACAGCCAGGGGGAAAGTGCCAAGTACAGCTGATGCCTAGTGTTCTGCAGAGGCCTGAATCCAGCTGAGTAAGTTACTGAACTTACTCCTCAGTAAGTTCAGGATTTAGATGTTCTCCCCAAGATGCCAAACACCTTTCCTTTCGTGTACCTCTTCCCTCATTCTCCTTTCCACCATCAGCAACTGTATACCCCAAAGTATGTCCTGGCTTTGTGTATGTGGGAATTGCTGTCCTGGTTGGAAAGGTGGGGGACTCTGTCCTTAAATACTGCAGTTTTGCTTCCATGCAGATTTTAATTTTCAATTTTCTTTGCCTCCCTGCTGTGGAATGGGTACTCCACAGATTCACATGACAGGCCAAGGGAGGACTGGCAGAGCAGAGCTGAATTGGACCCTCCCATTGCATGTTGGTTTCCATGGCAACTGCTCCTTTCTGTGCTCTCAAGAACTGCTCAAACTATCCTCCTGCACCAGAACCCCCCTTGCTGGGACTGCCCCCCTTGCTGGGGGTCTGAGGGGGCCAAAGGGCTGTAGTGCATGTCCTGAAGACACATGGGATGAGCCAGGGGTGACACACAGGTGAGATGCTCCAGAGGAAAATCTACAGAGTGTCTTCAGCATTCTGGTATCAGTGGCGATGGACAGATGTTCCAGAGGGTGAGGCATTGAACCAATTTGGTCCAGTAGAAGGTGGCAGGGGGTGAAATGAGATGATCTTCAAGGCCCTTTCCAGCCCAAACCATTTTATGATTCTAAGGACAGGTTCTCTGTCACAGACAGCTCCTGCCAAAAGGTACCAGCAAAGTGGAAAACTCATTCCTGACCCTCCCCAGAGGAGAATGTCTCCTTGGTAGTGCTTTCATCCCTGAGCTGGAGACAGCAATCTTTGAAGAAATGAGATGTAGAAATTCTTGTGCAGACAATAAATCACAGAAGCGATTCACTTTGAACTCATCCAAATTATGAATACAGAGCTGCTCCACCATCTCAAGTGGACAGAGCTAATTGTCTGAAGGCTGATGGGCAAAGGGCTTCTTTGCCAGCACTGTCAGTAGGCAGCAATTAATTAAAAGTGTTCCTGGGTAATTTTGCATATCTTTTCTTTCAAGCTCAAAAGGACCATGAACGACTTAGTCTGCTCTTCCTGCTCCAAGGATACAGCATTTACTGTCATATGCAAAATGAAGGAGATAATTAATGCATTTTGCTCACTGCTGAGGAGTTCTCAACTGGACACTGTGGGGTTTTTTGTATCATGCCTTAAAAGATGACAAATTAGAGAGGTTCCTGCCTGAACCACTCCCTCCACAGAACTGTGGGGTCAAGTGTGTTCTGGTCAGGTCAGAAAAGGTTAAAGGGGCAGGGGTTATCAGTCCCAGAAATGGTGTTTTATAAATGACTGTTCACATACACTGAAAGACAAGTGAGTATATCAGCATAATTTATAGAATCATAGATTGATGGGTTAGATTGGGACTTAAAGTCAACTCCTCTGACAAGCTACTGGTTCTCAGAGAGCTTAAGCCCTCAGCAAACCCTCGGAGAAACCCCTTTAAGGTATCTACACCCACTGTCATCTGAGTTCAATAATTTAATTCTCATTGCATGACAATCTAATATCCAGCCAAAACTTTGGAACAGCCTGATCTACTGGAAGGTGTCCTTGCCCTTGCAGGAGGTTGGAACTAGATGGTTTTTAAGTGAAACCACCTGGAGCTCAAGTTGCTGACCTCACCATGAAGTGCCACAGTGGTTCTGTGCTTGGCATCATGTTCTGAGGCAGCTTTGCTGGACTTCATTGTCCTGGGTAGGAAGGTACTGGGTTTCTTTGCACAGTCCCTCTGGGGCTGTAATTAGGGGCTGTGATTATTTCAGCACTGTGGGGTTTGTTTTGCATTGCACAGACTTTGGGGGGGTCAGAGCAAGGATCTTGATGGGTCACTGAGGTGGCTGGAGGAAGAAGCCAAAGTCACCCACAGCCCTCCTGCTGCACTTTTGTGATTCCTGTAGTTAGTGCAGAGCAGGCAAAGCAGTCACAATTAAAACAATACCTATTCAAGATGAAATTATAATTACTGAGGTGTTTTTATGTATATTTGGCAAACACTGAGGAGCTGAGCAACCACCCTGAATCTCCTGGTGCAAAGGCTGTTCTCAACCATAGTTACGGCTCAATGCAATACAATTTTCGTGTTTCTATTTTAGTTCTTTTCATTTAATGCCTCTTTTCTGCTTTTTGTTGTTTTTAGGATGAGTTGCATCCTGTTAAGCGTGCTGTGAACTCTCTTACAGTGATTTCTCTGTAAATGTTGAGTAAAATGCTTTTGGCCAGATGAGAGAGGCAGAGACGCAGCTGGACTCTCCTGGCTGTTGTCCCTGGGCTGGGCTGTGTTTTGTGGTGCTCAGCAGGCCTTGAGTGACCACAATGGGTAGGTGGTGCCAGCAGCAGGTACCTTCTACAGCACTCTTCATCCAGCCCATAAGTTTCCTCTGGCACATCTGTCCCATCACATCTGATTCTCCTGGAAAAGAATTCCCACAAAACAATGTCTCATTTAACACAGTCAAGGGAGATGGGTGCTCTTCTGTCAAGATCCTCAAGCCTTTCCCAGTAATACAGTCTACTCCTTTTTCCCCACCATGCTCTTGCCCTGGGCAGGTTGATGGTTTGATCACTGCACTTGTTCGCTTGTTTCTGCATTTGAAGCAGAGGTTTCTGTGGTCACACAAGGCAAAGGGACAACTTGGCTGGGTAATGTTGCTACAAGCTAGAGAATATCAGCATCACATCTGTTTCTTGGTGTTTGCTCTCACCTGACTTGATCATTTGATTGGCAGCTTCATGGGATTACCTTCCTCACTGAGAGGAATGTGTGGGTCCCACAGGCCTGGTGGTCATGGTTGTGTGATTCAGAGAATCCCAGAATATCCTGAGCTGGAAGCAACACACAGGATCATTGGGTCCAACTCCTGGCCCTGCCCAGACCCCCCAACAATCCCACCCTGGGCATCCCTGGCAGTGCCGTCCATACCCTCCTGGAGCTCTGGCAGCCTCAGGGTCAGGACCATTCCCTGGGGAGCCTGGGCAGTGCCAGCAACTCTGGGGGAAGAACTTTTGAGATCCATCCCAATTACCCTGGCCCAGCTCCAGCTGTTCCCTGTGTCCTGTACCTGTCCCAGAGCAGAGATCAGAGCTGCCCTTGGGGAGGAGCTGCAGACCCCAGTGAGTCTCCCCTCAGTCTCCTCTTCCACAGCTGAATAAGCCAAATTACTTCAGCTGCTCCTTGTGTGGCCCCTCCAGACCCTTCCCCATCTTCACAGTCCTCCTCTGGACAATTTTTAATAGCTTTATATCATTAAATGCAAAATATCCTTATATTCATATCCATGACTCCTGTCTAAGGAATGGGAATGTTGGCTCTGAAGGGTAACAAGTGCAAGTGTGGGTCTTAGAGCAGCAAGTGCAGTTCCAGTCTCCTGAGAGCAGTCAGCAGCGTCTCACCCTGGTTGACACAGTCACAGGCTCACATCTAGCAGAGTCTCCAAAAATATTCCACTGGGAAGCGATTTTGGTCTTTTGGCATGGTTTGGCCCCCTGGGAAGTATCAAGTTGAAATGCAGCACTATAATTAACAACTGACAGCTTAAATAATGAGAGGGAGCTGGGAGACTGGGAACACATCCTCTCTCCCAACAGAGCTGTGGGGGTGGGCAGGCAAGGCAAACACTGCCGGGAGGAATTACTGCCTGGGAGGGGGGATGTCAAACAGCTGTCAGCACGGGTTCTGATCCAGGCAGGGAACTGTTGGGAGCAACAGTCACTTTGGCACATGGGGCTGCTGTAGGAACACGGTCAGTTCAGGAGACTGTCAGGAGGAACACAGTCAGTGTGGCACAGAAGGTCTATTGGGAGCACAGTCAGTTCAGCACAGAGATCTTTTTACTTGTGTTTTTCCATTCCACAGAACAGTGTGTACTGGGATGGAGTGACACTTTTGTCCCTATCTTTCGGGAAGGTAAGAAGGACTCTCAGTGGAAGCAGCTGAGTTGTAATGTTTCCTATTGCCGACCAGTGACACAAGTTTGACTCCACTTCCCCAGTGACCCTGTGGCAGGAAACAAACCTGTTGTGGTTGAGCTGCAGCCAGGACACTGCTGCTGCACCAGCAGCAGATGGGGAATATGTTGGCCAGAGTCCTTCTTGAGCTTCTCTGCCCCTTCCCACCTGAGATATAACTGAGATAACCTGAGATATAATTGCTGCTGAAAGGACAGCAATTCAGACTACAAGGTGTTGTCATCAGTTAAAGGCTTTTCTATGTGTGTGATGGTCAGGCTGGTGTCCACATCAATGTCTTCCATTCCTCTTCCTCCCCCCTACCACTTCCATGACCACCAGTAGATACATCTCTGTTTCCTTCAGCAAGTCCCATGAGAAAAGGGAGAAAGCTGTGGCTGAGCCAAATGGTTGTATTTCACTGGGAAATAAACAGATGGAACAGACAGATGGGAGAACAAAGCTATATATATTTATTTTTTTTTTTATTGCACAGATATTTAATAACCAATAAGATGGGTCCTGGACCACAAAAATCTCGGGCATGTGTTGCCATGGCAATGTGCACACAATTCCAATGAGATGCAGGAAAGAAATCTTTTGTGTTGTTAGGAAGCCCTCTAAAATAAAAATAAATGAGATTTAAATGAGTGATTACAGCTGCCTCAAGGAACACCTGCTAAAAGCTTTGGGTCAGACCATTTACCAGACTATGGTGGTTATTTTTTGGGTTTTGGGGTTTTTTTAATGCAGCAATGGCAGTGTCCTTTGGAGCCAAAGCTGAGGGGCAGGAGGAGGAAAGAGTTGTCATTAGTTATTCAGGTATCAGCCTGGGGACACTGAAGTCTGCTCAGGCCAAAGTGGGTTAAAATTTCAGGGCTTAAATGGCATAAAAATAGCAGATTTATAAAGATATGAGCCACTGCCTCCCCTGTGTTGGCCTGACATTGAGCCGATAGCTGCAAGTGGCAAAATGGTGAATTTAGTTCTCTCTGAATTTTTCATAACTGAAGCCCTGGAAGAATACAATGGGTTGGATGATTATGTTTGTAAGGCTGCAACATTGGGGCTTATTGGAGCTTTCATGTATTGCCAACTCTCCCTGTGAGAACAGGATAGAAATATTCAGTTTCACTATTTAATGGTTGTGGTGATATCACAGAATCATCCAGGTTGGAAAAGACGTCCAAGATCATTGAGTCCAACCTGTGCCCAATCCCCACCTTGGCACCCAGACCAGACCACTGAGGGACATGTCCAGTCCTTCCTTGGACACCTCTAGGAATGGAGACTTCACTACCTCCCTGGGCAGCCCCTGCGAAGCCTGACCACCCTTTCCATGAAGAAATACCTCCTGGTGTCCAACCTGAACTTTCCCTGGCACAGCTTAAGACTAAGTCCTTTCATCCATCTCAGTCTGTCATCTCCTGTATCTGGGCTTGCTGGACTCTCCACAAATACATTCCCCACATGGCCAAATCTCTCTTTGTTTTTCCCTGGATTTTCACATCCCATCAGTCCTCACAGAAAAAGTTCTTGATCTCTTCCCTGAAAAACTTGTTCTGCATATGCCACCGATGAACCACTGTCACAAAGTCTTTGCTTACTCGAATGTCTTTCCAGAGTGGGATGGTATTCTGTGTTCAGGGTCAGTACAGTTTCTTCATTACTGAGCATTACCCTGAGTCCTAAAAGCAGTCTTCTGAACCTGCCTTTAGGTTCTGGCTGTGGTAACATCTAAGATGCCTCAAGAGGTTCTCTGAGTCTCTTACACTAGTGCTGTGATGGAGCTGACAGGGAGCTTTCACACAAATTAGTTGCTTCTGTTGTAGGAAGGACTGGGACAAAATGCACATCAACTGTGACAAAACCCACGTCACAGAATCACAGAATCATTAGGGCTGAAAGGGACCTGCCCAGGCAGGGTCATCTGGAGCAGGTGACACAGGAACTTGTCCAGGGGGGTTCAGAATGTCTCCAGAGAGGGAGACTCCACCCCCTCCCTAGGCAGCTGTTCCAGGGCTCTGCCAGCCACCATGGATAGAAGTTCTTCCTCATGTTGAGGTGGAACTTGTGTTTTAGTTTATGGCCATTGCTCCTTTTCCTGGTGCTGGGCACCACCAAAAAGAGTCTGGAACCATCCTCTGGACATCACTCAGGAGCTTTTGAGCAGTGCCAGCCCTTTCTGGTCAAGGAAGGGAACTCTTCAGGAACCACAAACCATCTTCTGTCCTTAAAACTGGCATTTGCTCACTGGGAAGTGGATTGGCACCTGCCTGGGGTCAGATCCCTGAGCACTGAACCTTTTGGTGTTGCCATGTGGGAGTACCAGGAGTACCTGCCTCTGCCTGCCCTGACTGGAATTGGAAACCAAGGAGGCTGGTGTAGTTTTTATCCCTATTCTTTTTCCCTGCACGTGGTGGGAAGCAGGACACAGTTCCCAAGGTATGGATTAGACATGCCACACCTCCCTAGGGGACAGGGGGAGGCAGGCAGCAGCCTGGCTGTGGGAATGCAGGCAGAGAAGTGATGTTTATTCAGAGCAAGGAACCAAGCTCTGTGTGGGAAGGAAGCTGTGAAGTGTGATGCTTTGGGTGGATGAATCCTAGGCAGCCTTTCTTAGAATAGACCAATTGGAGGTGATGGGAAATTAAAACCATGGATATGGGTCTGCCCAACACTCCCAGCAGGGCTGCCAGGGCTGGGTGTGCATGATGCACACGAGTGGTGGGGCTGGGCCATTTAGCAGGGTCTCCTCTCCTGCTTGGTGCCTCAGTGGGGCCCTTCCATCACTCCTGTGCCCTGCAGACACTCATCCACACACAGCTACTCCCAGACCCTCTGGGAGCCAAAGGGTTGTCTGAGCTTCAGCAAACCAGCTGCTGGGAAGTTTCACACTCTGCTGATCTGCTCTGTGGCTGCTTTCATGAGGGAAAAAGGGGACTGTTGGCTTTGTGAACATATGGCTGCTGGATGAAAGCCTACACTAACTCCCCAGTGGAAGCCACCCATCGAGCCATTCCTTTCACTTTTCCAAGACTGTAGAACACCTTTGTTGCAGAAGAAGTAGGTTTGTGTCACTGCACCCAGGACTCCTACAGATTTCCAAGCAACAGGAAAATCTGTTAGATAAATGACCAGACCTTTTTTGCAGGAATTTTCTTCCTGGGAAACCCAGCACACTGAAGGAAGTGCCAGGTATGGGTACAGAAAAGTAGGACCTTTTACTCTAGAAAGCAGACTGGAATCATCTTAAATATGGTAAAAAATTTATGATCTCACTGCAGGAACCTAACAGCATCATGCAGAGCTGGGGGTCTCTCATCCACATAGCTTTTTCCAGTCCAGAACCAGCCTGCTTCCCTGTACAAAAAAAATCAACAACAGCAGGCCCTCCAGGATTTCTCTGGGTCTGGGGCTCACAGCTTGCAGGCTGAGAGAGTTGGGGTAATTCAGGCTGCTCTGGAGAGGCTTAGAGCCCCTTCCAGTACCCAGAGGGGCTCCAGGAGTGTTGGAGAGGGACTTTGGACAAGGGTCTGGAGCTACAGAACAAAGGGAAATGGCCTTAAGCTGAAGGAGGGGAGGTTTAGATTGGCTATTTGGAAGCAATTCTTTACTATAAGAGAGCTGAGGCCCTGGCACAGATTGCCCAAAGAAGCTGTGGCTGCCCCTGAATCCCTGGAAGTGTCCAAGGCCGGGTTGGATGGGGCTTGCAGAAAATTGGGATAGTGGAAGTTGTCTCTGACCATGGCTGGAGGTGAAATGGGATGATCTATAAGATCCCTTCCAACCCAAACCATTCTATGATTTTTCTCACAAAATTTCATGTTACAGGCTCCTTTGGAAATCTGAAATAATTGTTCTGAGAAATTTCTTTAAAAGCTGACTTGCCCAAATGAACTAGCAACAGCTGGAATCTGAGAGTTCCGTCGTGCTCTTTGCTTCACAGACTGCAAGGACAAGTGTTTAGTGCACAACATGATATTTTCACTCATTTATCCTAATAAAGAAAATTATCAAAAAAACAGAGGAGAGGAAGGAAGGAGAGGGAGAGGGCTCATGACTGTTGGCAGCAAATTTTAATTTGAGCTTGGCAGATGAGAAGAGTTATTCAAGGAGATCTTGTCAATGCCTGCCCTTCGCCAACCATGGTGAGCAGACAGGTGTGGAAATTGCCTCTTCTTCCCCACGGCAGGGCTGAGGAGCACATAGAGATAAGAATGGGCAGACAGGGTCCAGCTCAGGGGTTTGGGGCTCAGCACTGCCTGTGGCACTGCTGCTCACTGAAGCACATGAGTAACAGGGCAGAGATGGATGGCCCAGCTCTGCTTGTACAAGTTCCTTCAGCAGGAAAAGAAGATCAGGGATTATTTTACAGCTGAAAAGTGCTGGTGAGGAGATCTTAGTGAGGGCCTCTCACCCCACATGACTTGGGTTCCACAAACAAACAAGGGTACTGAAGGGTGCAAAAATACTGACATATATCCCTGTCACACCTGCTAATTCATCATCTCTTTTCAGTTCCATCTTTCTAGTTCTTCAAGAGTGAAGCACAAGTGGTATTTACCTCTTCTAGGCCGGGGCCCTTTATGTGTGGCAGTGTGGAGAAAGACGAAGATCTGGCTGCTGTCCCCAGGCTCTGTGACCTCTCACCCCTGCTCTCAAAGGACCCATCACCTGGGGGCACATCCCAGTGATCCCTGACGCTGCTCCATGCTCTGTGTCCAGAGGCTGAGCTCCAGGGCCCACTGAAGGCTGGGAGGCCTCCACAGCCACTGAACAGCTCAAGAGAGGGCTTTGGCTCCAGGCACAGCTCAGCCTCAGCTCCTGCTCCCTGGCATCTCTTGCAGATGCCTGGCTCTTACAGCACGGAGTCATTCCCCTGGGGCCAGGTGGGTACAGCACAGGAACAAGTTTCTTTTCTGCTGCCAGTGCTGGCTCTGTGGGTAAAAGAAGCATGGACGTGGGCTGGCATTGCTTTTATGCACTCCCACATATGTCTTCCTGCACAGCAGAATAATGCTGCAGAATAATGATCAGGCTCTTCTAGGGAGGTCTGAAATGCCTCCTGGGCTCTTCTGCCACGTGGAGGAAGCTGTGTGTCTGCCCAGCCCCTGTGTGTCCCACCTTGTCTTGTTCCTGAGCCCCTGCATGACTGTGGAGTGACCCAGGGAGGTGGTGAGGGCAGAGTGTGTTTAACCACGAGCACGCTGCCCACAGCTACAGGTCTCTGCTGTCCAGAGGGGATGAGAGAGCTGAGCCTGCTTCCCAAAGCCTCAGAGCATCCCTATTCCCCCCACACACCACTCTGTGACACAGAGTGCAAGCATCCTTCTGCTTCCTCCACAGAGTCACCCAAGACAGGCAGGGAAGGTCCCAGTCTGGCTCCTGGGGGGAACAGGGAGGATGTTGGAACTGTAAATAGAAAGTAATTTCCATTTCAATGCTCCTGCTTCAGGCTGGGCCTGGGTGTGTGGGTGCAGACCAGCCCCTCTCTGCCTCTCCATACTTTATGCTACTTCTCCACAGAATTTTCCTGTCATTACATCTGTCCTGTGTCACCTCCCTATCTGCCCACCACTGTCTCTATTGCTTTATTCTCCTGAACTATCTCTAAATGGGGCTTGAGTTGTTCCTGCAGGATTTTAAGGAGGCAGCAAGCAGAGCCCAGCACACCAGTCCAAAGCAGAGCTTCTCACCCTTCGCTTGTGGTGTCCTGCTCCTCAGGACTGGGAACCTGGCAGCTGCTGTGCTGAGCCCTTTGGGGCTCCCCAAGCCCACGGGAGCTCCCAGCTCACAATGGAAATGAGACCTGTTCATAACTCTGTCACCTCATGTGACACTGATTTTTCACCAACCTCTCAGAATTCAGTTTCTCTTATCTTAGTGTCTTAGATTAGAAATGCAAGATGTGGCTGGGGGTGTGTATTCCATTACCATCTGTTAGAAGCGGGGCAGTTGTCTTCTGTTGGAACCCAGGACATCTCTCTGGATGCCCTGGATGGCTCAAAGCTCTGGCAGGGGCTCAGAGACCCTGATAGGAAGCCAAAGACACCTGGAAATTTGATCTCAACCCATGGAGCAAATTACCAACTTTGTATGAAGAATTACAGGTTATAAAAGTTTAAGTAGCACAGCAGCAGCAATCACAGGGTGAAGGGAAAAATTTTGGAGCACTGTACAGGGGGGTTTTGGACCTTGTACAGGAGTGTTTGGATTCTGTACATGGGGGTCAGGGGGCTCCAAGATGGAGGGATTTGGGCGTGCCCTGTCCTTCTTCTTTCTTCTCCCTGGCATCCATGTTCAGGATGATGTTGGCATTCACAGATTGGTTTAGAGTAGAAAGGCACTGTCTAACATAGATGATAGCTATTGGAAAGTAACTGTAAACATGGTATACGTAGTTTTTAGTATAAAAGATAGCTCCAGCCCAAGAGGCGGGGAGAGTGCACTCGGCTGTCCTGCTGAACAGACCTCGGCTGGGCAAAAAGAAAATATTGTAGATAAGAATTAATAAACAAGATTGAAGACCGAAAAACCTGAGAGTTCAGCCTTGTCCTTCGAAAGTGCGGCCACCCAGAACCACTTTTCCTGTATCGGGGCAGAGACAAATAACAGCAAACCCCGATAGTCTTCTGTTAATTAGGCCACCTGTTAAAACCAGGCAGGGCAGTTTTCTTTGTCTCTCGCATAGCCAATCCTCCCTCCAGGAGATCTCTGCTGTTCATGGCCACTGAGTGTCCCTGCATGGCTGATCAAATTCCAGCATCCCACTGGGAGATGCTCCGCCCAGGGCAGGAGCCAAGCATTCCTACCTGGATACAATCTGAGCCTGGAACAGCACAGCAGCCTTTGCCCACTGCATTCCCAGAGGAGCAGCTTTCTCCTGCCCTGCATTCCCAGAGGAAGAGCAGGCCCATCTCCAGCAGCCCTGGAGCTTCAGAGGAAAACTGCAGCCTTGTGCAGGATCCCTGCTCCAGCAGAAGCACAGCTGGCACTGCAGGAGGGCTGAGCCCCCATGGGATGGGACTGTGCCACCACCCTGACCCACAGGGGGACAGGACCTGTTCTGACTCTGTCAGTGGTTGTTTTGTACTACTGCATTTTTATTTTTATTTGTTTTTTGTTTTTTGGGTTTTTTCCCTAATAAAGAACTGTTATTCCTACTTCCATATCTTTGCCTGAGAGCCTTTTAATTTCAAAATTATAATAATTTGGAGGGAGGGGGGGTTTACATTTTCCATTTCAAGGGAGGCTCCTGCCTTCCTTAGCAGACACCTGGCTTTTCAAACCAAGACACTTAGGAAAAGTGCCTCCAGTGACCCAGTGATCCCTGCTGCTCAATGCCATGTCCTTGAATTCAGGGATCTGAATTCAGGGACCCTTGAACTCTGGGAGGCTCCATTCATCACAGGCAGGGATAGACAGAAGAGCCTCCGAGACCATGTATCTGTCCAGCCCTTCCTGTCTGTCTACCTGCTGCTAAGGCAGAGGACTGTGAGCTCTCCTACTGGAAAAACAGAGGGAGAAGGGGGAGAATTGCCAAGTGCAACATGGCAGAACAGGAGGCAGATAGAGGCCGTGCAAACAGCAATGTCCGTCACTCCTTCTGCACCAGGCAGGCTGAGAAAGGAACTGGATCCTGGCAGCTGAGATGGTGGCAGAAGTGTCTCCTCCTGCCAGGGAACAGAGCCCAAGCATGGGGCAGCAGCCACCCACATGGGCTGGTGGGTTCCTGACTGTGTCCCTGTGCAGGCTATTTCTGCCTCCTCCAAGGTACAGCCCAAGGGACAGCAGTTCACAGTGCCCAGCTTCCCTGTGCTCCCTTATCTTGCTGAGTGTGCTCTTCCTGCTGAATTTTCACTGCATGTCAGGGATCCAGGGCTCCATCACTCACTAGTCCAGCCCTCCATAACACTGCCATGATGTTTGTGCCCCAGGAGGGGAGGAGAGAGGTCTCTTGCCCAAAGATCCTGAGTGCAAAGGGGGAGGAGAGGCTGCAGCACATCAAGGAGTTTCATGGAATCATGGGATGGTTGGCATAGGAAAGGACCTGAAAAACCATCCAGTTCCAGCCCGTGCCATGGGTAGGGTCCCCTTCCACTAGACCAGGTTGCTTTAGGCCCTGTCCAACCCAGCCTTGTTTCAGAAGGACTTTTATCAAAACTCTGACTTGCTCAGGGTCCTCTCTACATGCAGCTGGCATTGAGCCCACAGAAGAAGAGGCAGGACTGGTCACCAGCTGACAGAAGAATCCCCAGACCAAGCTTTCCTGGCTTATCTGGCTCTTCGGGGCAAAAAGCCCAGCGTGGGCCAGCACCACTGCAGGAGGTTTGGAACAGGGCTCACAATCAGGGAGCTCTGCAAGAGCAAACATTCCACTCAAGTAGCTGCCCACTTCTGAGCCCCCTTTGGCATAAATTTCTGTAGGAGAAGGCTTTGATGAAGGTCAAAAAGTATCAGAAAGCTGGAGGAGAAATGTGTGTGAGGTGGCCAACACCTTGCTCCACCTTCTGCTGTCTCCTCAGCTCTGGCGTGTGCTGGCAGCACAACCCATCTCCAAACACCGCCTCCAGAGCAGGAGACAGCAGAGGAGGAAACATGGAGGTGACATAAAAAACAGCATTTGCTTTCTTGGCCATCTGTCACAGTGTTGCAGCCGCCTTCCCAAATGCATCCCAGCTCAGCACCAGCTGGGAAAAACACGGAGTTATTTTGGTTCAGCAGCATCCAGCAGGAGCAGATCCCACAGATCACAGGGCTGTTCGGTGTTGCACTGGGATCACTGGCTTCATCAATGGGACACAGGATGCAGGTGCCCCATGCACCCCAAGCCACCCTGGGGTTCAGTCACTGCTGCAGTAGCCACCAGCAGGAGTTTGACTCCATGATCTTTGGGGGTCTCTTCCAACTCAGCTAATTCTGTGATTCTGAGATCTTTACTGTTCTATGTCCAGCACCTGCAGCTGCAGGGCTCCTCCTCTGCCTCACCGACCATCGTGGTGAAAATGTGTGAAATGTGGTGAAACCAATGGAAAGTTGGTTTGTTTGAAGGTTTGACCATGGTCTGGGTGCTGTGGGCAGGGACATACTGGGTGCTGCCAGAGAAGGATCCCTTGTTCTCACTTATCTCCCCTGTGATGGAACTGGCAACAAGTGGATGCTCTCTGTGAGTCAGGGCAGGGAGCAGATCCAGACAGCTGGGGACAAAAACCCCCTCACTATCCAGCCAGATCAGCTCCCTGATCTGCCTCACTGATGGACACAGGAGAGGGGATGGGAGAAGGAAACCCACTACCCACTCTCTGCACCAGTGTGGGATCATGCTGCACAGAATCATTCAGGTTGGAAAGATCCTCTAAAACCAGTGAGTCCCACCATTAACCCAGCACTGCCAGATCCACCCCTAAACTGTATTCCCAAGTGCCACATCCACATATTTTGTGAACGCTTCAAGGACAGGGATTCTACCACTGCCCTGGGCAGCCTGTGCCAGGGCTAGACAACCCTTTTGGTGAAGAAATTTTCCCTAATATCCAACCTAAAAGTCCCTGGCACCACTTGAAGTTGTTTCTACTTGTCTTGTTCTTTGTTCCCTGGGAGCACAGCCTGATCCCCACATGGCTGCACCCTCTTGTCATGGAATTGTGCAGAGCCAGAAGGATCCTCTGAGCCTCCTTTTCTCCAGGCTCCTTCCCCAGACACACTCCAGCCCCTCAATGTCTGTATTGTCACAAGGTGCCCAGAACTGACTGCAGCATTCATGTTGCCTCATCAATGCCCAGTTCAGAAGGATCACTCCAGGGGATCACTGGGATTCCAGCTGGCTTAGCCCACAGTCAGTGCAGGCAGTGATGCAGCTGAGTGGGTCTTTGCCCCGGGGACTGTGGCACACTCAGAGCCTAGCAGGTTCTGCAGACACAGCTTGAGGTGCTGAGAGCCACTTTCACCCCAGCACAGCACAAAGAGCTCTCTGTGTGAGCCGTGCACCTCTGCCAGAACTCCCTGGCCTTTGGGAGATGTTTCCCTCCAGCCCTGCTCTGGGCACTCTTTCCACACCGCCTTCACATTTTCCTGGTCACAAGGCAGCATCCCCGGAGCAGACACAGCAAGGGCTGGCAGAGTTTTGACACATTTCAGGAGGAGCATTAATAGTACAGAACTGGAGGCTGTTCTGTTGGAGGCCTTTGGCACCTTCCATAGTCATTTCCCAGGCAATTCATTACACGGCTGAAATTATTCCTCAGGGAATGAGACAGGTAATTTTTTTCTGTTGAGTTTGGAAAAACTTGCAGGAGACCCACACAAAACAATCTGTGACAAAAAAGGCTTAGAATTAGTTCCTCTGGGATATTTTTAAGTGGAATCATCTCCTTGAAGTTGTCTGGATTCACAGGAAGATTGTCCCAGGGACAAAGGCAGCAAATTTAAAGGAAAATGGGAAAAAAACCATGAGGTTGGGGGAAGAAGAGCATTTTGACATAAACAAAGTGACAAGGGCCAATTCTGTAATAGAAGTTATTTCCTTGTCACAGTGCAATGAATGGGGACTAAAAGAAGGGAGAGAAAGCCTGAGAAATGGCAACACCATGAGGCAGCTGAACTATGGCAAAGCAAGCCAAGTTTTATCACGAGAATTTAATGTTTTGTCTCTTTCTGTTTATTTCCCAAGCTCCAAAATAATCCATCAGCAGGAAACCAATGCCACATCCTCCCACCATCTCTGCATTGTCATCCAAATTCAAAGTGGGAGTGAGATTTCCCAGATCCAGTGATCTCAGCAGTGAGCTGAGCTACACTGAAGACAGCTTTGAGTAAGGAAGCAACAGGTCTCATGGAAGGTGCTTTGGGCAAGGCATTTTTGACTTGATTTGTGCCATGCTGCCTGTGCTTCCCAAAAGTACCTCATCGCACCCAGAAAAGAAGAGTGAGGGAGAAGCTGCCAGAATTCAAAGGGCTTCTGCACAAGGACTGTTTGATGGTTTGGGCAAAGGAGACCAGAATTACAAAATCACAAAATCACAGACTGTGCAAGGTTGGAAGGGACCACAGGGGGTTCATCTGCTCCAGGATGTGTAATATGTTTGCACACCCCTACACTGGGAGGAGAGGTGTGAGAAATGCAAGACAAGATGAGAGACAGGATGAGAGTTTGAAATAAGCCCAGAAAAACAGAGAAATAGCCCAGAAATGTGCCTGAATTAGCCCTGGAATGGGGTTCACTAGGAGCAAAGGCAGAGCTCTGCAAACCTGCCATTGTTATCAGTTCCATGAATTGTGGGTGAAGAACAGCAAGCCAGGCACAGGAATGGTCCTGGGGTTTTAGTGGATGCAATCTCAAGGAGAACTCTTCTAAAGCTATTTCTTGGGGAGCTTGAGAAATACCTTTTACAAAGTTATAGCCTTTCCCTCCTCTTCCCTACAGCAGGCAGGAAGCCTGAGACATTTAAATTAACTGTGCACATGGCAAATTCCTAAGCAGCCAGAGGTTCCTGTTTCTTGTGCCAGAAGTGATGCCTGGGGGCTGCTTGGTGAACCAGGGAATAACCTGAGCAATGTGGAAATTATGTTTAGTGTTAGTTTACTATGTTGGGTTTTTTTCAGGTTCCCTAATCTGGGTCACAGCATTGCTCCCCTTTGTGTGGGATTGCCAGGTTGGCAGCAAGGATGCAGGAAACTGGGGATGCTCTAAGCTGTTCTTGCCATGAGCTTTAGCAGATAAAAGCCCAGTCCTAAACCATCCCCTTCTCCAGAAATGTCCATAACTGTGGGGTTCAGCTGGGCATTTCCATCACAGTGTGGAGGGCAGTGCTGATGCTGAGCTTTGGCAGCACTGCTCTTCTATTCTTTCATCTCACAAGGCCTTCACATGAGGAGGGAGCTATAAAAAGGGCCTTTGGCCCACTGCATCCAGTGGGCAGCTGGGTTTCTTTGTGTCTTGATGCCAAGTGTTTTTCACCTTCTGTCTGTTAAAGGGTAACCCAGTAAATACCTGGCAGAAAATAACTGGAGCCATTAGTCACCCCAAAACCCTGAAATAAGGCACCTGCAGGCAGAGCCTGAGCCTTTTACAGTCACTGTACCTGTGGAAATTCCTATGCACATGAGATTCTTACTAACTTCTCCATCCCATCAGCCTTTGCTGAGCCAAGGAGAAGGAGCCTGGGTTTCAGAAATCACAGAATCATCCAGGTTGGAAGAGACCTCCAAAGTCATTGAGTCCAACCTGTAACCAACCCCCACCTTGGCACCCAGACCAGAGCCCTGAGTGTCACATCCTGGCCTTCCTGGGACCCCTCCAGGGATGGGAACTCTACCACCTCCCTGGGCAGCCCCTTCCAAGGCCTGACCACCTTTTCCATGAAGGAATTCTCCCTAATGTCCTACTTAAACCTCCCTTGGAGGCCACTTCCCCTTGTTCTGTTGCTCCCTGGGAGCAGAGCCTGACCCCCACCTGGTAGTACCCTCCTATCATGGAATTGTTGATTAGACAAATTGTTGGTTAGACAAAATTCTGGCAGAGCCAGAAGGTTCCCCCTGAGCCTCCTTTTCTCCAGGCTGAGCCCCACTCCCTAGCCTCCTCCCCACCCTCCCCCCAGCTCCCTCAGCTGCTCCTGGGGATCCAGCCCCTTCCAAGGTCTGTTCCCTTCCAGCCCCTCAATGTCTCTCTCACCATGAGGGGCCCAGAACTGAACACAGAACTTGAGGTATGACCTCAGCAGTGCCCAGCACAGGGGAACACTCAGCAGGACCCTGGTCCTGCTGCCACACTATTTTTGATACAAACAATTTTGTTGTGGGTCATCCAGCCATGCTGGAGAATTCAGCTTCAGAGCAAAGTGCTCTGAAATCAGCACCTCAAACACATGAGGATGAGTGGGCAGAGCCACCTCTACCTCTGTGAATTGTGGTCAGTGGAGGGGAGTGCTTTGAAATTGCTTTGCAACCCGAAGGAAAAATCAGATGTCAGTTCTTGACTTGAAAATAGAATTATGTAGGGCTCCCTGCCATGGCAGAGCTGCCTTCTTTCTTTTTCCTTCCCAGTCATGTGGGAAGCACATTAAACTAGAAACTCTTTTAACCCCAATTCAAAAGAAATATCCCTAGTGATGCAGCCCAGGCAGAAGGAGGTGTGGAAAAAAATCCATGACCTACAGGAATGTAAATGTAATCAGTGCTCCCCTTCTGCACCTTTGCCCAGCCCAGGGATCATCACATTTCTGTACAGATTTTTCATCTCCTCATTCCTTGTTTCCCCAGGAACTTTATAAACTAAGTAATGCAATGCAGCCACCTGGCACACAGCACTCTGCCAAGAGAGAAGGGAGAAGGGAAACTTGAGCCAAGGATGCAGAGCAAGTCCAGCATTTTTCTAGGCATGATCTTGCAAGCGCTGCAATGAAAAGAACATCATGATGTTTTTCCTACCTTTGCAGCCTCCCTGAGCCATTCCTGGCCACTGGGAATTGCCATCTGTACCAGAGACCAAGGCTTTGCTCCATGAAACTGATGTGGAGTCTCAAAGGGACTTGCTAGAAAAATTGTGTGCACCTGGGCAAAGCAACCTATTTCCTGAAGCTCCTCAGCCAGAAACTGCTTCCCTTTGTCTAATCAACATTTGTGGTGGAGACATTCAGTTTCATTCATGTGAAAGGGAGCTCCAGCAGAGCCAGAATGCTCAGGTTATGGCAGGGAGATCAAGGAAAATTAGGGAAAATATTGGAGACTAGGGAAAATTTCTCTATGGAAACAGTTGCCAAGCACTGGAACAGGTTACCCAAGGCAGTGGTGGAGTCACTCTGCCTGAAGGTGTCCAGAAAACATATGGATGAGGTCCTTGAGGACATGGTTTATTGATGAACATAATGGTGGTGCTGGTAGATGGTTGGACTTGGTGATCTTGGAGCTCTCTCCAGCCTGAACAATTCTGTGATTCTGTACTAAATCTGTGGGTTGCTACCAGAAATCATTGCCAAGGCTGAGCTAGAAGTGTCACTGCCACCTCCAACTTGCAGCCTAGTGGTTTCCATCAGTCCAGGGCAGCTCTGACCTTGAACCCAGAGCTTCTGGAAGACCCCCCAGCTGAGCAGAGGGAGCAGCACAGGAAGGAATAGAGACGAGCAGCTGGTTCAGCTCTGACTGCTCACAGCCAGACTTTGAGATCAGTCAGCTGCCTGCACACTGTGGTCATGATGGCGGCAAGTGGAAATTAAATCCCTTGTCCTTTCCAGCTGTGACCCTCTGGCTTGCTGCAGGTGTCCACAGGTATGTCTGTCACACAGGAGTGTTAGCATGTCCTGCCGGGGCTGTGAGATTCAGTGGCCCGTGTGCTCCCCGGTTTGTGAAATGCAGGATGAGGCAGGATGAGCCTTGCTGTGGCCATGAGTCAATAACCTCCCTGGCTTCAGCATGAGGGGTTTGAGGCCTTTAACATCTCTCTGGAGCTGAGGAGCTGGGCCCTGGAGAGCATGGCAGAGCAGTGGGGAGCAGCACTCTGCTTCCAGGCTGGTCCTCGTAGCAGCTGGCAGAGCACACACCAAACTGCATGAATGGCTGCTCTGGGAATTCATTGCAACCAATTAGTCTGATTTTCAATTATCTGAGAGAAAGAACTTAGCTTATTAAAGTCTAATTACATTTTGACTGGTTCTTCATCTGTCCTGTCCTATTAAACCTGCATTTGGGGATGCAAGCAGGAGGGGAGCACTCACAGCTGCCTGGAAACCTGTAAGATGGGAATACTTGTGGGGCTTGCCAAAAAGGATGACTCTGGATTTAACTCTGCATGTGTGACAGCTTGAGCCATGCCAGAGCAGAGAGTCAGCATCCAGCACCAGTCAGGCAGCTGCCATTGGAAAGGAACAGTGCCCTGGGCTTACTTCATGCACACCTTGTTTTCCTGGAAGATGCACAAACACCTGAGTCCACCCTCACATGCATGTGTACTAGCTTCCAAAATCAACACACACTAAGGCAACAAAACCGTTGCTCTTTCATGGAGAACCAGAGTTGTCTGACTCTGCAATTCCAGCCCCTTTTCCAGAAAGGCCACTCCAGCTGCCTGATGCCACAGGGGCAGATGTTTCTCCTAGTTTATTTTTCTTCTCCTTTTCTTGCTTATTGTCTTGCCCATCATTTCCAGTGTCCCATATGCAGTTAGATGGAAGTGGTAACTCCTGTCCTCACAGTATTGATCTTTTGAGAAGAAGTGGAGCATCACAGGAAGGCTGGTCTCGTCTCCTTTCCCTCTAGAGTCACTCCAAAAACCAGAAGTAGTGGTGTTCTCTGAAAGCACATGTCAGCTGGCACAGCTGGTGCTGCTGAAATTCATAAACAGCCATTGAGCCCACATGGAAGGAAAAAGCAGATCCAGCTGTGGATTCTGAGTCCACTGGTCTCACAGCTCCCTGCTAGGAGAGTAAATTCAGCTGCAGAGGTGGTGTCTTCAAAGGCTGTCAGTGGGGCAGGAGAGCCCCATTCCTCTGAGATGACATGTTCAGGCAGGTCTTATTAATTCAAAAAAAGGGTATCAATTTGATTTAAAAACTGATCCCTGACTGCATCCCAGCAGAGGACACTTTACTGTGCTCATTCCCAGCTTAATGCCATGGGCTGACAAAGAGTGACAAAATTGCTGCCTTCAAGATGCTTTGTTGTTGATTAACCTGCCTTAAGTTATTGCTGTGAAAATGTCATCCCCACCAATGAGCTTCTGGCAGGGAAGAGAGCTGCAAAGGCCTCTCTGAAGCAAGACTTGTGTTTCACGTACAACCTGAAATACATGTAGATGAGCAGCATCTTTCAGATCAGAGACAGTCACTTTAGATACATGTTTATGTCTCTGAGTGTTGCCAGTGCCTCCACCACTTCCCAGCACATTGACAGTGACAGTTTCAGGGATGTGCCAAACCATACTCTTTGCTGGCAATGTTCTGATTTTCTCTTAACTGAAGTTTCCATAACCCTGTGCTCATGAAACAAACAAGTCCAAGAAATTGTCTGTCTCTAAAATCAGAGAAGCACAAATTTTGCCAGATTGATGGGGAAATGCTTGGCTAAGTTGTCTTAATGGCAGAACTAGTGTGAAGCCAAAGGTGTTTCCAACAGAAAACAGTTTTCAAGGCTGTTGAGGTTCTTCCCTGTGTTCACTGTTTTACAAAGACATATTCTCTGGATTAAATTAAATTAGGTTTCCAGTCCCCCGTTCATACTTAAGAACACTAAGTTGGATTCAGGAAGCCAAATAACTGCTTTAAAGGCATCTATACTTGCAAAATCTAATGAGACACTCCCTGTGCAAAGCCCAGAGCAATGTCCCTGAGTCCTCTGTGGTCTTTTACTTCTGTCATTTTGCCACTGGCCAGGGACTGTTCAGGTCGGGTTGTTGGCACAGGTCTGAACCCCAGCAGAACCATTCTCACACATTAACAGTATCATCAGTCAAGTTCCCATGCCCAGAAATGTTCCTGGTGTTCTCCATCTCTCTGGCACAGATGGAGTTGTAAGATCCATTTTATTCCAAGGATGGCTTTAAATGCTCACACAATCCCAAAACTTCTCTCTGGTTTGGCAAAATCACATTTATTTGGAAGTAAGCAGCTTTCTTTGCCCCAGGTTTTTGGTGGGTACCAGGTGCTCTGCAAACCTGAGTAGAGAGCAAGCCCAGTGCCAGGCTGGCAGCTCCAGTAAGGCTCAAGGATGGGGCCAGGGTGGGGCAGGGAGTCTGAGGAATTCCATGCCAAAATGCCTTCAGCAGCCTCAGCAGCAAAGCAGGTGGAAGACACAGAAAGAGGGAAACATTTCCCTTTCAAACAGAGAAACTGGCAGGCAAAGTCTCCAACAAGGCAAAGCTGGCTCTGAACTCTGTCATTGTTTGGCCTCAGTCTCCCTTCAGTCTCTGACTCTGATGGCATCACCTTGTCCCTCTCTGGCAGAGCTAATGGACTACAGAGGCTTTATCTGGAGGCTAATGGCTCTTGCACAGTCGATACAAGAGACCCATGCTGAGGGTAGTGGATTTATGGAGCGATGTTCCTGAGTAAAGGCACTGCAGATTTCAAGCCATGTCTCTGCTGTAAGTGAGCTCAACATGCACTTCCTCAGCTTCCTCCAGAGAAAACAGGGTCACAAAGCTGCTGCATTAACCAGGGCTGAATTAAAACTCCATATGAGCACCAGCTGGACAGACCTCATACATTTGCTGGTGGCTGGAGCCACTTGTTGGCTTGGGAGGGAAGGTGGGAGTGCCTTTTTGCCCTTGGCTGGGAGGGCAGGAGGGAGACACAGGAAATTTCCATCCTGCTTGATAGATGCCCCTTTGGGGAGCACAGCAGTCTGGAGACCTTGCCAGAGCCCAGGAAACGTGTTCTCTTCTTAGGTCTGTCATGGGGATTTAGAAGAGTGGTCTGTTACCCCTTTCCAGCCTCCAAATGCCTGTCTTGTCTTGGAGACCAGCTTTGGGATCTATCACCTGGGACGTGGGCAGGCTGTTACCTGGGACAACAGCACCCTGCTGTGGGCCCAGCTAGGATCAGGGATTGTCCATCACTGCTCCCTTGTGTGTGCACACCTGCAAAGACAAGAGAGTCCTTCCCTTTAGCCAGCTGGGGACACACCTAGACCCAGGCCGGAGGTGTGGCAAGGAGCCAAGGTGGTGGCAGGCCATCATCCCAGACCACGGGAAGGGTTCAGCCCCTCACCCCCTCTAGCACCCAGTTTAAACCTGCAGAGATACACTCCAGCTATTCCTCAGGCTTTGCAGGGCAATGTGTCTGGAACAACCTGGTTCCCTCCACCTATCTACAGAACAAACCCAGCACTGCCAGAAAAGAGACAGGAAACTGCTACTTATCTAATTTGATTTCATTTTACTTCTTTTTTATTTTCTGGGCTCTCAGAAATGTGCTCAGTCTGGATTGAGGTTACAACCTGAGTAATGCCTCCCTGCCTAAAAACCACCCAAACTGTTACCATAACAACCTGACTCTGTGCTTTATTACCATGGCGATTCTCAGGAATTATTAAATACTGTGTATGCTTGGTGCAGGTGCTCTGGTGCATCTGATGCCAAGCTCAGGTTGGGATCCTTCTTCCCACCACAATCTGTCTGTCTGTCTCATCATTAACTCTTCCATTCCCTCAGTCCAGACTGCCCAGGCAGGGGAAAGAGGTGGGTGTCATCTTGGACTTTGGTGTTTTCCCCATCACAGGGACATCTGTATGACCAGAGTCTTCCAGGTGAGTCAAGCCACCTCTGTTTCTGCAACTGTACAGCCAGTGATTCCATAAGCAGAGGATTTCCATTTGCTGGCAGTTCAGCAGGGGAAAATGCTATCACTTGTATTTCTCTGCTGTCTCGCTGCTGCCTGTCTAGAAAGAAGAAATTTCAGCTGGAACAGAATCACAGCAAGTGGGGACCAGCCAGAGACAGGCAGCTGTGCCTGGAGGAGGATGGTGAAGATCCAGGGCAGGTTGCTCTTGGTGGGCAGAACAACTTGACTGACCACAGAGTCACAGAGTCAAAGAATCATTAAGGTTGGGAAGGACCTCTGAGACCATCTACTGCCTGAAGTCATGGATGTTTTCAGAGAAGGGATGCAGATTAGATGGACCAGTGACTCAGACCAGTGTAACCAGTCCCATGGGGCTTGTGTTCCACTTCCAGGAGGAGATCTTAGATGAGACTTGATAGCTGGTCCTCAGTCTGTCACTGATGTGATGATCCATCTAAGCACATCCCTTCCCTCCCTGTCCCTCCAGCAGCATCTCTCAGTCATGCTTGAACAGCTCCTGGCACCCCAGTGGCACCCTGGAAGTTACTGTGCTACAAGTAACAATTACAAAAACAAATTTAAAATATAAATAACAGTAACAAAAAAACTGTTTGAATTTTCTTGGGAGCTGGTAGGCACTTGTGAGCTTATGCTAAAGGAGTAGGTGTTAGATGAAAAACTACAGCTTATGGGGAGAGGCAGCAGAAAGAGCCCTTCAGCCCTTCATCCTCCAGCTGCAGAACTCATTCTCTGGGGCAGGATAGCTGGGTTTTCAGAATCTGAGATCACAGTTCTTCCCCTGAGATCTGGGGAGCATTGTGGTACCCTCAGTACCTTCCCTTCTGCAACCATGACTTCACCTCAAGATGGTCTTTAGACCCATAACCTCTCATCCAAAGGGTTCCTTCATGATGCCAGCCTTCTTTTCCACAAATAATTCCTCCTCAGTGGGGTAATCAGATTTTTATTGGGAATCTAATTGGATAAGGACATGTGCAAGTGTTTTAAGTGTCTTAACCCTGCACAAGGAAAGCAGACGCGTACGAGGACATGTACTATAATATGGCAAAGGTGGATGGTGCCACCAGCTGCTTCCTCTGAGGACCCCCAGGTGGTGGATGGACTGGCAAGAGGGACCAAAATTCCAGCTGAAAGCAGGATGGGATGGGAGTTTGGTGAGTGCATCTGGGTTATCCTGTGACAGCACAGTGGCCTGGAGACGCAGATAGACCTTTGGGTTACAAACACAAGTACAGCCCAAGTATTTGCAGAGCTGGGTCACTGCATACTTTGGGGTTTTCCATGTCTTACCCTCATGTCTGACCAGGCTGTGCTCCCGCAATGGGAGTGGTCTGCTCTCTAGGAAAGAGACCATGGAGGCATGGAATCCCAGAATGGTTTGGGTTGGGAGGGATTTTAAAGCTCATCCAGTTCCAACCCCTGCTGTGGGCAGGGACACCTTCCACCATCCCAGGTTGCTCCAAGCCCCATCCAACCTGGCCTTCAACGCTGCCAGGGATGGGGCAGCCACAGCTTTTCTGGGCAACCTGTTCCAGTTTGCATCCAAGGCATCACTCCGAGCAGTCTGGTCCAGGAGATGAATGGCCACAACAGCCCCTGCAGCAGCACGGACCAAAATCCCCTTCCAGGCTGTGAGGCTACTTTACATGTGGCAGCAGGGCAGCAGACCCTCTGCACTGAGAAGGTGGCTCAGGTGTGCAGACCTGCAACTTCTCATAAAAACCAGAGCTGCCTATTCAGCTGTTGCACTGGCACCAACAGGACATTTAAGAGTTTTGAATCGCAAATTCTGCCCCTGCTGCCATGTTGCCACTGTGCTCCTAAGGCTGATACATGCAACAGGTCAGTGGGAGCAATCAGAGTCAGCACTACACTGGTCCTGCTCTGTGGGGACCTTGAGAAGGTACTCAGCAAATTATGATTAATTACAAAACATTCTCTAACCATGCTTTTACCTCTGGGAAAGGCAGAGATCTGTTCCTCTAGATTTACATCCAAGTGGCTCAGCTCATCAGCTCCTCCAGTATCCAGGATTGCTTTCCCACTACAGAAGTGAGCCCAGCAGGAATATTGTTGGTGCAACAAAACACAAATTATTTCTACCTCACACCCACAGCCAGAACTGTAATTCCATCACAAAACAAAGGTCAGGAGTCTTTCTCCTCTCACACAATTCAACTCTGACAGGTCATCAGCTAGAGGTTTTAACTGAAAGGCTGAAGTATTGCTTGCAAGAGGCACTCAGAGCATTTTTATAAGTCTCTGTTTCAGCACTGTGCAGGTATTCAACACGAGCCTGGAATACACAGTTCCTGATTAATTCATTTGCTAGTGGAAAGTGATACTTGCCTACAAAAAATGATAGTGGTTTCTGCTTTAAAGAAATACCTCTAATTACACTTCACTTCAAGGTGAGATGATTATACCTGGAACTAGGACTGAAATTCCTGAACTACACACACACACACACACAGAAATAATAAAGACAGCACAAAATTCTTTTGAAACAGGTTGGTTTTTTTTCCTGAATGTTCACCAGTTTTCAAAAATTACAAAACCTCAAAGACTGTAACAATGTAGCACTTGGAAAAAGAGGCTGGTGTGTACAAAAACAAGCATGCTTTTGTTTTAAGGGTGGAAAGGGGTTTATATTTATCCGTGTTCTTTTCTTCCTCCACCAGAGCATAAAAGAAGAAAGTGCCAGTTTATTTAACAGGATAGGTCATGAAAATAAGGAACAACATGCTTTTCCTGTTACAAAACTACCAGAAGATGCATGCTCGAGGTCCAAAACACTACAGACTGACATTTTTTAGCATGCAGACTTTGTTTTATGACCCACACAGCATTTCCCTTCCCCTGCCCCTCTCAAAGATGAGGTCTGTGCCCTGTATTTTGCTCTCCCATTAGTTTGTTCTTTTGTTTTCTTTTTGTAATGACTTATTTGCCTTTTTTTTTTTTTAGCCCTGAATCCCAGGTAGCGGTATCCAAGGTAACAGCAGTAAGGAGTCCAGATCTCCACACTATCACTGTTTCTGCAAGTTTCATGCAAAACTTAAGCCATTTCTGTGTGCAGCACAATGCTGGTCATTTATTGTGCTTCACACAGCTCTGGGGTGGTTTCCCCATTCGCCACCACATTTTGTTGACTGGGAAGAACAGGTTTGCTTTCCCATGGACACAGACAGACGAAAAGGCCCCTCCTCCCCTTCTCACTCCCCCCAGTTGCCCCAAACACATGGGAATGTGCATCTCAACACCAGGTCCATACAGTTCACTTGCCTACAAGAGCCCGGTGGCTTCAGTACAGTCCCATGATTGCAGCACCCACGTCCTTGGAAGGTCTTCGGTCTTTCACCAGAAAGTTAATCATGCTCTCCGACTTGATGAGCAGGTTGCAGCCCAAAAAGAAGATGCCAAACATCACAGTCAAGGAGAGGACGCAGAGGACAGCAATCTGCACCACCCTTGTGATGAAAAGGCTCCTCTCATCAGGTGCCAGGACCAAGGAGCCGCCATCAGTCGCGAGCACCGTGCTGGTCCCATTGCAGCAGGCCATGAGCATCCCCAAGCCCTGAGTCCTGTTGGGGTCAGCTGCCTGCTCCAGGAGAGTCTGGTTGAAAAAGGATCCATTCATGGTCTATGTGTGACCCCAAATCTTCAGGAAAGGTAAAAGGGAAGCTTGTTGTCCCCCTGTCCACCCTTCACAGGTCAGAGCTCGGCAGCTCCAAGCAACCTCCTGCCTTTCCTCTCTCAGTGCCCGGGATGAAGAGGGAACTTCCTCAAGGCTGTGAGCAGGTGGGAAGCCAGTCCATGCAGCCGACAGATGTCTGGATCCCAGATCTCTCCTGGCAGAGCGTTAGCACGAGCCCCCAGACAAGCAAAAGGAGAGAAAGAGAAAAGGAAAAAGGGATTTGGGGGAGAGGATGGCAGCCGGGGTCCACCCCATGCCCCCTGCCCTCACAACCTGCCCCCAAAACAGCAAAGCAGTGCTGCCAGATCCCGGGGTTTCTCCTGCTGGAAGGAGAGCTGGTGTCTGCCGGCTGGGAGCTCCACAAATGCAAGTTACAAGCTAAAGTCTTCACCGTGCTCAAAGAAAAAACAGCAACTCCACCCCCTTCCAGCCTCCCCCAGGCCCGCCTTCCTCCCCCTCCATGTTCGCCCTGCTGCCCACCCCTTCCCCATGCTGCACACCCCATCTCTGCCCTGCCACGGGTGCCCACACCCACCCCTATGCCACCCCCAGCTGGGGGCTGACCCCTAAAGCCCTGCAGAGTGGTACCTAGCTCATCCCTCCCTCCAGCCCTCCCACCTGCTCCCAAAAGCATCCTGCATGGTGAGTGTTCATCCTGGACTGCTGGCAGGTCCCTGTTCCCCCGAAGGCTCCTGTAAGCCTCAGGTCAGCACTGCTGTCACCGATCTCCTCTTGCTGCTCTGTGCCACCCACTCCTTCTCTGAGAAGCGTGGCCCTATCTAGCCAGTCCACCCCCAGCTCTGCTTGATGATGCCTGTCCTGTGCCTCCAGAGAAGAGCTGGATACAGGCCCTCTCTGCATCCTTTCCTCTGGCTGGGGGCTTCTTCCTCTGGGCACATGGTCTCCCTCTCCTCCCCTTCTCACTTTAGCTCCTCCAAAGGGAGGCACTCCACCCTGATCTCTGCTCTGTCCCCAGTTTTGGGTCCCACTGCAGCATCCAGGGCCAGAGCATCACAGGCCCCTTAGCCCCACCATAGCAATTCCAGGGGAAGTTTCACCATCACTCCCCTCTCTGTGTCTGCATAAGCTTCCAAAGTGACACCACGAGTCAGGGTGTCCAGCTTGTCAGGCTCATTCCTACTCCTGCTCATCCCAGGTCTGTGCCCACAGGACTGCCATGTCCAAGCTTCCTGGCTTTGCCCATTGGCATTTGCCTGGAAATCTGTCTGGATGGCCCAGAGTAGCAAATCACCCCCAAAGTACGGTGTGAGGACTTTGCCCTGGTTTATCCATGTACATACTGGCTTGTTTCCTTTGCCCAGCCTTTGAAGGGATTTTAATCAAACAAAAATGAGGACTGATGAGTTGTAGCTCAAGTCAGGAATGTGTGGCTGGCTGAGGGTGGCGGGCAGCTTGGCAGGGACAGTGTCAAGTGATCTTCCTTTTGGGCAGCTGGGATCCCCTGGTCTGCTGCTGTGACTTTAGGGGCTCAGACATGTTCAATTCAGGGTTTACTTGTTGCACTTTCCTCCTTGTTCTGGATTTAGCATTTCTCTCCGGGTTGCTCCCCACTCTGCTAGGGCAGTTGCAGCAGAAGTTATGCAGGAAGGAGGAGAAAACCCTGATCCAAGGAGCATCTGCTTGTGTTTAGTCTGGGACAATCCCACAGGAAATCAGAGCATCCCCAGTGCCCCAGCCTGGCATTGGGGATCCTCTCCCTGCATGCTCTCAGACTGAAGGAGTTTCTGCTCCCTCTGGTGGCTCCAGCTCCAGCATCTCTTCTCCCAGCACACCCAAGCATGGATTTGGGCTGCACCCATTGCTCCTGGGTCACAGCCTGTGGTGATGGCTCAGCCAGGGCTCCCAAACACTACCCTGCTGGCTTCTGCCTTCATCCCATCAGGGACCCCAAAATCTGGAGCATCCCACTGCCTATTATGCAGTGCCTGGAGGTAACATTGTGGAATCTAGGAATGGTTTTGGTTGCAAAGAACCTTAAGTCATTCTAACACCCTGTCACAGGCAAAGATATCTTCTGCTAGACCTGTCCAAACTATCCTTGAACACTTCCAGGGATGGGACATTCACATCCCAGCAATGATTTTAGGACAAGGAGCACCTTCTTGCATCTTGCAGGCAAATTCCATCCAAACATCTTGGATTGAGTTCATTCCATCCTTGTCCTCAGACAGGACCAGCCCAGGAAGGTGAAGGCAGGTCAAATACTTCATTTTGTGAGTTTTTCGTTTTTCTTTAGGCGTTTTTGCACCATGCTGAAAGTATCACAGCCCACACGGGGCAGGGCATTCCAGGACACACAGAGCAACATGTCCTTTGGGAGCAGCAGCACTTGCCAGTTTGGGTAGCCAGGAGCTGGGTAGGATGAGTCTCTGTGAAGGGGGCCTGGGAGATGGATGGCAGGGTGGGTCTGGGGGTGTGCAGAGCCAAACGGGATGCCATAGTCCTCTCTAGACTGTAAGACTAATCTTCCTTTCCATGAAACACTCAGACACAGTCACAGGATGACACAGCGCAGCACAGGGGGACAGGCAACCGTATGGGCAGAAAGCCCCACGTGATGGGAAAGGCCACATAGGCAGCATGTCCAGGCAGGAGAATAAGGAATTTGGGTGCCCTAACACTGGCTGATGGGGTCTGCAGTGAGATATGGCTCCAGGATCTGAAACAGGGCAGGACTGGAGATGCCCAAAAACAGGTTTGGGGTTTGTATTGTTGTCTCAGGCAAGGTACAGCCCTATTTGATACTGCATGAGGGTTGATGGGCTTCTCCCCTTTGCCAAATCTTCAATAACAAGCCCTAGGAAGGGAGTTGGATCCCAGCTGGACAGTGATCCCCACTGAGGAGGACAGCTGGATCCTCGAGGTTGGGGGGGCAGTGTGGAGAAGCAAAGAGGCGCCAAAACTTCTTTTAAAGCCAAGGAAAGTCCCCAGATCCTGAGGAAGAGTCTGTATCTCTACCTCATTTTCACAAAAACTGTTACCTCTTGTGGACAGCTGCCTGGTCTGGGACAAGTGCTGTTATCCTCATCTCCCAGCATGAGGCTGTGGCTCTTGTACAGCTCTGCACATCTGCAGCCTCCAGCACCTCAGGATGTGGCTGCAGCTCTTGGCACCCACAAAAACTTGTATTCCACAGCTTGGTATTTCTGTGTGCTGGGTTGTCTTGACCCAGGGCTGTGTCATTATTGTCCCCAACCCTGTCACCCAGTGGGAAAGAGTATCCCAGGGAAATTACTCCAGCCTTTCTCTCCCTTTTGTTCCCAAAGTTTATTCCAATGCCTCAGTTCCCTCAGCTCTGACTACAACCCTGGTATTGCAGGAGAATGAGAGGTTTATAAAACACCTTTGAGAGACACCCACAGGCAGTTCTGATGCTTCAGTGGGCACAGTCCCTGTGCAGATCCCAATCCCTGGATTTGTTCAGCACAGGATCGATTCCTAAGGACACAGAGAGGAAAAAACAATACAAGCGAGAAGAAAATCAGGTCCAAATTATGTGACCCCAAGCTGAGCTTTCCTCCCTTTGAGATGTCCAGGTTTATATCCAAACTGCTGGTTCCATCAGGTGTGCTTCCTGGCTGGGTCTCCCTCTGCTCCCAGCTCTGCTTTAGCAGGGATATTCCCTCTCTGGTGGGGGAGCTGAGAACCCACACTTTCGTATTAGTGTGTATTTGCTCTATTTCTCCTTAAATCCTTGAACTCCAGCAGCTCGGACGGGTTTTAAAACCAGCTGCCTTTCAAGAGTTAATAAAAGGAAGGAGTGAGCAAGGTTTTGTAAGGAATTAAAGCCAGGCGGAAGAGCCTATGGGAAAGAGCCTGTTACGAGCCCCGGGGCTGCAGGTCACCAGTGCCGAGGAAGGACTCGCTGCCAGGGTTTATTAGGTCCTTGTTTAAGCCTAGAGAGTGAAAACCTCATAAGGAGCTGCCGGCAGACCGGGCGGGGACACTCCGGACTCCGAAGTGACGAGGCAGCAGTTTCCTCCGGCCGCCCCACTCGCCATGTGTGTCACTCACCCAGCCCTATGATTCATCTTCTCAGCCGCTAAAAGCCTCCAGCTACTCCAGAGCCGCTGCCCATCACTCCTGGGGGGCTGGTCCACGCAGTGCCCCCACCCCGGGGCTCAGAGAAGATGGGTCAGCTCTCCGTGCCGCTCGGGATCCTCCTGCTCTGCGCTACTGGCAACTGGGGTAGGTTCGCTCTGTCGCTTGTGTCACCGCTTATAGCCATTTAGTGAAACTGTTGCCTGTTACTTCTACAAATCCCAGGACTTTCTGCCTTCCCAGGGTCTGTGATTTCATGGGAAAATCACTCGGAGGGGGAGCTGGCAGCCTGAGCTGCAGCGCGTTCCCACTTAGGAAGCGCTGCTCACGCCGGTCGGGCTTCGTCTGGGTCGGGGCCAGGAACTTCTCAAGGATGTTATAGAGTCAAGACATATTTTGGTGGGTTATTCTTATTGGATGTGGTAGATCTTAGTGGATCTACCTACTCTGTGTTTGGCTCTGGTTACTGGTTTGTAATGCAATGACTGGGGTGTGACTTGGGCTTCATCCTTTATAAACAGAAAATTCACTGGGAGAAATCACGTCAGGTAATTCCTCCCTGTGCCAGTACATTTTAAGGGCGGGGGGGAGGGGGCATTTGTGTCAGCATTGCTGTCCTGTGTTATTTTTCTCATGGATTTTTAATGCTTTTCTTTAAGAAATCTGATTTCTGGCATCGTATGATCTCAGGATAAATGTAGTTTGTGTTTTTAAATAGTTTTCCAATGTCAGAAGTACAGAAAAGCCTGGAAGAGCATTATCTCCTCCCCAGGTGTGTTCCTAGTCACTCGGCCTCAAAGGGAATCTAGAAACTGCAGTATGGTGATTTATAAATCGGTCACATTGTTTTCATGGCCAGACTTGGGGTTTGGGGCAACATTGTTCTGTCTAAAGAATTCCAGACTTTAGTGAATTCCCAGGAACAGCCTGAGGCTCTGATCTGCTGCCGGATGGAGCTGTCATCAGCACAAGACATGGGATAACCCCGGTAGGAGTTTGAGTTCACAGAGCTGCAATTTGGGGCTGTGCACATATCTCTGGTGCCTGTGCTCAGTTTGGGGCATCCCATTTCCAGGAAGATGCTGGCAGGAAGGGAGAGGCTTGAGACAAGAAACACCCCCAGAATGGTAGGGTGGGGATCTGCCAGAAAGCCCAGATCCTTATCACTTAGCCAAACAGAAAGGCTGGAGAGGATGTGGTTTGTACCTTTATCAAGTTTCCTCAAATGTCTTTATCAGGTTTTCTCTGTGCTCATTCTTGCTCAATTTGGCAGAGGGGGAAAACAAAGTGTGGCTGCTCCTGCACCACTCGGAGGGTACTCTGAGTGCAGACTGGGACTGAGTAATTTTCTCCAGTCAGGACAGGGTGATGCTGAGCCACAGACGTCTGGGGTCTTTCAAGTCCATCACTTCCCTAAATTCAATCCCAGGCTGGATGCGGCTTGGAGCAGCCTCGTCTAGTGGAAGGTGTTTCTGCTCATGGCAAGGGTGGAACTGGATGGGCTTTACGGTCACTTCCAATCCAGACTAGTCTGGGATTCCCTGCTTTCACCTCCCTCAGGACCACAGCTCTGCCCAGCCCCACCTGGGTGGTTCCCATCATTATGTGCAGTTTATCTCCCATTTCCTTGTATTTCTGGATTGCTTTTTTTAAAAAAACTGGAGTCTTTAGGATTAGCTCATTGTGTAAAAGAAGCTGCTATCATAGTTCAAAAATGCAGGTTTTGTACTTGGGTTTATTAGTTTTTATGGCAAGGAAAAAAGCTCCAAAGATGGGGGAAAAAAAAAAAGTCACTAAAAATACAGAATTTGTTAGTATAGGCTGTACTGGGATGGCGTTGACCTGCTCACAGCCAGGTAGTGTCCGAGTCTGGGAAGGACTGCCAGGCACTCACAGGGCCAAAACCTGAGAGAACTCCAGCTGCACATCCTCCCCATCTTTCACATCCTCCACCTCCTCCACATCCTCCACTTCTGCCCATCTGTGCTTTTGTTCCCACATCCTCACAGGATCCCTGCTCCCACAAAAATCTCCTAACACTGCATCCCTGCATCCAGCCATGCAACCAGTGCTGGGAATGCCAAAAAAGGAACATTTCCCTGTGGTGGGGGTGTGCAGTTACCTGCTCACATCAGGACCAGCCTCATGTTTGGATGGTCATAACTGCCCAGGTCCTGCTCCATCCAGCCCCAAGCAACCAAGAATGGCCCTGTACAGTGCTGGAGATTGGTTTCAAGGGAGAGAAGGATCCTCCATCCCCAGGAAAGTGTCTTGGTCATGGAGTGATGGACACCACAGGGACCACAAGGCTGTGTGAGTCTGGGAGCAGATACAGACCTCCAGGGAGCCCCAGGCAAAGCCACCAGCAATGGCACGGTGGCATGATGTGACATCAGACCCCAGGGCAGTCTTGGGAATGGCAGCATCCCTCCCACAGGGACTTCCCAGCTGCGGCCCCACCTGAGGCCATGTGCGGCTCCCTAGCCATGACAGTGCTCTGCCAGGTCTATGGCCCTCATTTCAAAATCCACCAGATTTACAGAAGACTGGATTTACATCCCCAGCAAAGAGAGGGGACAACAGATAAAGAACCCCTGGGTTTTGGGGTGGCAGCAGAAGGAAAGGAAACCACCAGGGTCCAGGGGCTGCACACAAGCAGGAGGTAATTTGTACCAAGTGGTGAGGAGCAGATGAGCTCAGAGGGTCCTGGGCCTCCTTCGCCTCAAGATCAGATTTCATGGCATGAGGAGGCACCCTGGGGCTCTGCCAGCAGACATGACCCTGGAATCCTCCACATGGAGTTTTAGTGGAACCTGGTCTCATTGAGACCAGGGTTACCACTGCACAGGGGAAACTGAGGCAGGGAGTGGCTGAGGGACTGGGTCTAGTCACAGGGAAAACCTGTTTGAGGCAGGATTTGGACTGGTGAGTCTCATGTTCCAGAGCCCTCATGGAGCCCTTGTCAGCTCTGCCCTTGCCCAGCAAGGTGGGTGCTGGGGCACAGCCAGGTGACTAAACCAGATAAAACCCCCCAGGAGGGGACAAAACCCACACTGGCATTAAACAGGAGACTGGAGCAGCAGTGTTGCTGGTGGCACTCTGTGCTGTAACTGCCTGAGCAGAGCTGAGCAACCACAGTTATAAGCCAGCAGCTAGACATGACCACCACACGAGGGATGTGAGAGTGGAAAGCAGGGATACTCCTGGCTTGTGGCAGGCGGGTACCTGGCACCTCTCCCCATCAGCTGTCATCCTGGTCCAGTATCAAAGAGCCAGGGCTCCCCGGGGACCTGCAGATTTGGAAGCTGTTTCTGTGTTCAGGCAAGTGGCCCCGGGGTTGGCAGCTCTGAGCATTTAGTCCAGAGCACCTGGAGCTGCCAGGGCTGTCCTGTCCCTGAGGCTGTCTGGGCAGTGCCTCCCTGCTGCCCAGGCTGAGCTGGCTCCCAGCTGCACAGCACAGCACAAATCCAGGGCACGTGCTCTGGCTGCAGCCAGCGGCACTTGGCAGGGCAGGAGGGATTTCACATGGACACAACAGGAGCCGGCGAGAGTCGTGGGAGATGGTGCTGTCATTGCTATTTTCAGAGAGCCGTTTGCCTTCCCTCTTCCTAGCCCTGTCCACCCAAGGACCAGTGTTGCTCCTGGCACATGGCTGAGGTGCAGGAAGTACTGCAGACCAACCTGTCACTCTTCTGGGCAATGTAACGTTTAAAATCTGTCCCATCCTCACAGGGAGCCAGGTATTTCAGGGTATGATGAGAGCTCTGGGCATGGGTGCTGCCCCAAAACTGGTGCTAAGCAAGGCACTTGGGCTCAGCCTTTAGTTTAATCTGGGACAAGTGGGAACTGCAGGTGTCATATGTGTGATGGGGACACTCTGGGGCACATCCCCAAGCAGCTGCTGGCCCCTGGGACAGCCACAGCCTGTGACACCACCCTCCAATAGACACACACACGTGTGAACACGTGTGTACACTCCCTGGCTACGTGCCAGCAAGCAGGAGTGAACGGTGCTGTAGTTGTGGTTCTGCTCAAAGATCTGATGATGTTGTTTCACCATTTCCTCTTTCTGCTCTGTGTTCCCTTTCCTGTGGTTGTGGGACACTGCTGGGACAGCCCTGGGCAACCATGGGGGCACACAGGGCAGAGGGGAAGGCCCTAGTACCCACTGCTCCCCACCAGCATCCCCCAGGCTCCCCCGCTGCTGTGTGTCCCAGCCAAGTGGATACTTGGCTGTAGTTTTCTCTGCCTGGGGAATCCTAAAACTGCTAAGATGCTTGTGCCCGGGAGGGAGGAAGAGCCAAGGGTGACGCCACGGCAGCGATGTCCCAGCCACTTGTCACATCGGCCATTGGCAGCAGGAACCACAGGGCCACCCCCTCTGGTCTGTGTCAGAGGAGATCCTCCTGTCCCTGGGCTCCACAGGCATTTTGTGGCCCTTTAATTCTCTCCCACAGGCTCACTGGCCTCTGACCTTCAGGACTGGTAGCAGCAGGTATCTCCCAGAGTCCCCACAGCCTCTGACAGAGCCCAAGCTTTCCTGGGACATTGGTGCCAGCCACCACCAGCACATTTCTGGACTTGTGCCCTTTCACTCCCCTCCTTTTGCTGGATTAGAAGCCTCGCCAAGACCAGCCACTGAGTTTAGTGTCTGCTCAAGGTGTCAACAACCACCCTGGGTCAAGGTGATGGGAAGAGGCAGACAATCCCTGGCAGGACTGTGGATACCACCCTGCACCCTTGGGAATTCACCCTTTCCACTCCTGCTGCCCCAAAGTGTCTGCAGGAGTGTCTGCAAGGATACATGAACCCCCTGCCAGGGGGCTTCACTCCAACACCCATGTGATGCTGCAGGGGTGAGAGGACCCTTTGAGGAGGTCGCAGGTAGGGAATGATGCTCAGCCTTGGGCAAGATGAAGCCCAGCTCATACCAGGCTGGAGACAGCAAGGAGGCAACATCCAGGGTTTGAGGTGGGAAAAGGGATAGAGAAGGGCCCTGGTGGAGCTCTGGCTGCTCAGAAGCTGGTGGCTGAGCACACATGTGAGTTTGGGTTCTGTGGGCTGTAATTGCTCTGTTTTGCTGTTTCAGGGGGCAACATCTGCACCACCCGTGGGGTGAACTCCTGCAAGCAGTGCCTGGCTGTCAGTCCCCTCTGCGCCTGGTGCTCTGCTGAGGTAAGAGCTGGGGCTGAGAAGGGCCCTGAGAAGGGCAGGGGAAGAACCTTTGGGATAAGTCTAGTTTACAGCCACAAGCTTAGTCTCCATCAGTTCCCACTGTATCTAAACAGATTCCTTAGTGGCACCTGGCTCAGAACCTCAGCTCAAGGCACTTGGTCAGTGGGCACTGCTTCTTCCCTGCTCCAAAAACATGCCCCTTATCTGGGTGTGTTGGTGGGAGCTACATTGAGCTGGCTGGGAAATTGTGGTGTTTCCACTAGGAATTCACTTTATCTTTCAAATAATGTACATTTTAAAAGTTGGTTTACTTTTGGTTTGCTTCTTGGAAACCTGTTGTAAAGCGCTGGCTGAAGAAGCCTAATTCCTGGAAGGGCTGAAAAGGGAAGGAGGTCTGGAAGGTCTGCAAGGAGGAATCAAAAATACTCATCAGAATTTAATGGCTGGGTTTTAAAGCCTTTTTCATTAGAAATAAGGGGAGAAGACAAGGTGCCTGGTTCTGGTTACTAAGCTAAAGTGGATGTGAGTGCTCTCGAATCGTCATATTTGGGTAGGTGAGAGCCAAGCAGATCTGCCACGTTACCCTCCAAAAATGCTGCCCTGGGGGTTAGTCCATTGGGTAAGAGGAGGGAGTTTCCCAAGGGGATGGGAGAGGAGCCCCAGGGCAGAGCCAAGGGAGGTGATGGGGATGGGGAGAACTGATGAAACTTTCAAGGCTTTCCTTGCTTTCTTCTTCTCTATCCTTGAAGACCCACTTCTATCAGCTGCAACTGTGCCCGTAATGCCCACTGGGACTTGGAAAAGATCTGGGAAAAGTGATCCAAGCTGGGAAACGCTGCTCGATCATGCCAGCAATTGTCTAATGCTTTGGGGTCAATGCATATCCAGAGGGGAGGCCTCTGGCTTGCTGCCCATCAGATCTGACGCTTGGCATGTGGTGTGAATAAAGATGTTTGTGCCCATCTTATCTCCCGAAAGGAGTGGCTAAAACATGCAGCTTGATAAGGGGCCTGCCTTCCCTCTCCATTCCCCCCTCCGTGGGCTCTTCCTTCCCAGCCGCTGATCCTGGGCTGCACTGGTGGCCTGACGGTGCACAGGGAGCCGTGATGGGTTTTTTTTTCCTGCAGAACAGCAAAGGCTTCCAAAAAAGGAAATATTTCCAGTGCTGCTCCGAGCTGCGCTCCCGGCAGACTCGGCAGGAGTGAGGGAGCCGTCCTGCTGAGAGCCAGCCCCCGAGAGCTGGGCTGTGTGCTCTGCTCAGCAACTCTGCCTCCAACATCTGGACCACGTTGTCTTAATTTAGCAAATGAGGGTTTTTTCTGTGGGTTTGTTTAATTTCCCTAGGGTGGGGGAGGGTTCTGATACTGCACCCCCCCCGGGTTTTAAAGGGACAGTGCCCATATTTGTGCTCCTTCTGCTCCCACTACAGCCCTTTTCCACTCACACTGCCTTCCCAAGGAGCCTGGGGTGATGATTTACTCCTGCTCCATTCTGGGTTTGGATTGGAGAAGGATTTCATTGTGGTGTGATCACCACCACCCCTCAGAGCAGAGTTGAGTTTTATTTATTTTTCAGAAACCTTGACCACTCTTACCAGCAAATAGATGTTCTCATCTGCTTTTCTGGAAAAAGCCAGCCAAGCTGTAACACTGAGACATATCTCTAAAACCCCTTTGGAGATTATGTGACCAGCCTATCAGGATCTGCAGGATTTCCTCCAGCCTCCTGATTTCCTTCATGGTTTCACCACCCAAAATGTCACCCCCTCTGGGTCTCTTGGAGGCTAGACTGGACCAGATTTGGATTTCAGAGAAGCTGCTGGAAGGTTTTAGCTTAATTTGTGGAGGTATCTGTGCTCTGAGCACTCCCAAGAGCTGTCCTGCAGAGAAGCTGATGCTGCATGTGGTTGTGTCTGAGATGAAAACAGAGATGCCCTGGGGAATACACAAGTTCCCACAGGCTGCCACCCTGGGAGCTCAGGGATGGAACCGGCTCTGCCAGAGCCCTGCCTGACCCTGCCCTCACTAATCAGCTCTGGAGGCAGTGATTGGGATAAAATAACCAGGTTTGCCATTCTGAAGGGAGTGTGTGCAGATGTTTGCTCTGCAGTGGGGCAGAGGGCAGGGAGAGCTGGCGAGCATCTCTGGGAAGGGCTGTGGGATGGCTGGGATAGAGAGGGTGCACACGTGTCCCCACAGCTCCCTGCAGGGTGCCATCAGGGCTGTGCTGACAGGGAATGGGTTTCTCATGGATGAAATCCCTGTACTGTGAGTTTGTCACCAGCAAGCTTGGGCTGCCTCCAGGTCACTCCTAACTAGGGCTGTGCCCCAGGTGTTGCATCAGCAAAGTGGCAGAGCCCGGGGTCAAAAACAGACTGGGGGCTGCCAGGGCCTTGTAGCCAAATGTCCCACTTTTGTAGTAGTTTTTTCTTGTTGGGAAGGCTCCTGTAAGTCTTGAGTCAGTCACTATATGTAGGACTCCAAAGAAAGGGGAAGGATGCAGCCCTGGGGTTAAACAGTTTCTCCATGGAAATCTCACAGCAGGAATGATGCTGTAAATCCCATGAGGCCTCTGAGCTCCTGGGAGCTCCCTAGGATCTCCAGGTATCACTGAGCACCATGGTTAAAACCCACCTGCCTAGCATGCTTTTCACCCACATATTTTTTCAGTGATTTCCGTGACTGGGACAGGAATGTACGTGATGATTGATCGATCTGGAGTGAACCAGCCACCCCTTCCCACAGTAGGGAGCTCTGTGGAGTAAGCTCATGGGTGGGTGGGTGTGAGGGAGCTAATTTGGAGGGATGACTCGTCCTCCTCTCTGTCAGCACACTGCCCAGGCGGGGGCAGGGTAGGAACACGCCTGCTGATGTATTTTTTGGCTTTCGCTTGGCCACAGTTTCCAGAGGGCTGTGGGCCAGCCAGGGCCTCCTGACAACATTTGTGTTTTTCTACTCGTTTGCATAAAACATACAAATTCATCCCTGGGTTCAACCAGCCTGAACCCAGTTCAGGGCATTTGATACCCTGCATGGGAACCTCTCTGGCGCTGGAAGGCTCAGCAGTGGATTCCAGCATCCCAGCAGCAGGGAGGGCACTGAACCAGCCCCACCAGGACTTGTGCCACATCCCTTTGCTGCAGGAAGAGGCTGTGGTCGTCCTCTGCTGAAGGACTCTAATATAGAAAGATTTGGGCTGAGGGAGGGAGGTAAAGAATCCCTTTGGAGGGGAGGGCAGGTGCTCCCTCAGCAGGAACATGAGGCAGCAGATCACAGCAGTGTTGGGCTGGGAGAGAAATTCTTCCCATATTTGTCTTCATAAGCAACCAAAGGAATAGGAACCCTCCTGAATGTTCTGTGATAACACAGAAGCTTTCTAGGAAAGGAGGGACAAGGCTGGAGCTCACCATGACTCCACACTTTGTGCTTCCTACCCCTGACAGGCTCTTCAAGGCTTTTCCCGCAGCCCCAGTGCCTTTGCAGTCTTTCACTCCTTTTTTGGTTCTCCTTTCCCCAGTCAGCTCCATCCATTAGGAAGCTGGAGTGCTGGAGATAAGTCTGATCCACTTCCAGACAGGAACTGAGCACTGCTCTGTGCAATGAGCTCACCCACAGTGGACACTCTCCTTGTTCATGACAGGATTTCTAAGGGCCCATGTTGGAAAAATGGGGGAAAAGGTGATTTGTCTTTTGTCAAAGTAGTAAATAATTTTAAAAGTCCCACACTGCCTCTATTCAGCTTGCCATGTTCACATCCTGCCTCACCCTCCTCTAGCCTTCCCAGAGAGAAGGGATTTCCTCTTAGCTCTGCCAAAACCCAAACCTAAGGCTCCAGCTGCCAGGAGTCAGGAGGAGGTTGGCAGGGATGTGTTATCCATCGTTCCTTGGCAAGGGCTGATGGGCTCCTGCAGGAATTGCTCCAGCAGGAGTTGCTGATCCCAAATTCCATCTGTCTGCTGCCTTCCTCAGGCAAGAGACCATGTGCCTCAAGAAGCCTTTGATCCTGTTCTGGAGTTAGGTGTGGTAAAGCAGGGGCTCTCCACGGAAAAGGTGGGGGCCTTTCTCCTTCTCCCAGCATAGTCCTGGGAGGCTCCTGACTGTGTCCCTCTCCCGCAGGTCTGGGCACAGTCAACCCCTCGCTGTGACCTGCGTGCCAACCTCCTGCACAACGGCTGCAGGCAGGACCACATCGAGTCCCCCAGCAGCAGCGTCACCGTCCTGGAGGACCGGCCCCTCAGCAACAAGGGCTCAGGGGGGTCCACCACCACCCAGATGAGCCCCCAGAGAATACAGCTGAACCTGCGGCCAGGTAAGAGCCCCCAGACTGCTGTAGGAAGGGGAGATGCAGTGGGAATAACCCAAAGGGCTTAGGCACTGATTGAGCCATCACTCTGCCTCACTGGCCGAGGTGGTCTCTTGTCCTTTAGGGACAAGGCCAGGCTGATGGCAGCACAGAATCCTCCAGAACATCTCTGGTGGGCAGCTGAGCTCTCTGATCTCTGTGTTCGTTCTCTTGCCTCAGTCCTGAGGTGTGTGAGGGGTAGGAGAGGATGCGACTTCAACAACACATGGGGTATTCTATAAAGCCGTTCTGAGGCACTGCTGCTGTGCTCAGAATGCCTGGGTGGAAGTCAGCTCATATCTAACAAGCCACAGAGCAGCTACCAGGGTTGGGCTGCCACCAGATCCCTGTAATATCCCAGGCTCTGCTCAGCCAGGCAGGCTGGAGCCAATTAACTGCTCTGGTCCTTTGCCAGCATCCAGGAGTTTCAAGGATGCCAGTCAGGAGGCAAAACTATAGTGCACATGGCCTCTGTGCACATCCCTGGGCATGGGCAGGAGGAGTCCTGCCCCATTGGAAGGACAGCAGCCAGAGGAATCCCCACACAGTCAGGACATGGAGCTTTTAAGTGGCCCTTGTTCTCTTTAGCTCTGAAGGTTGTTGTCAGGAGGAAGGTGAGTATGCTGCTCTGAGTGCTGTAAATCCCTGTTCCTTGGAATAAAGAGGAGAGACCCCCAGCTTGATACCATCTCTGCCAAACCAAGAAGGTTTGGCATAAGTCATCTGCCTTGACTCATGAACCAAGACCAAATCACAAAGGATACAAGCAGGACAGGTCACAGCTCATGTTCCACAAGCTCAGAATCCTCATGGTTTCAGCTCAATGAGAACAAACAGCTGCTCTCTAAGCACAAAAATGGGACCCCTGGCTCCACGGTGAGTTCCCAGCACAGCTGGAGAGGGAATGAAGCTTTTTGGGCTGTCATAAATTTTGAAACTTTCTCCATCCTGAAAGAACATGGTGTGCAGATTTAGACAGAAATGTGAAAACAATAATAATTTAAGCTCAGTTAAGGCCTTTTTTCTCAACATATGAGGTGTTCCGACAAGGCTGCAGCTGTGCCCTGGGTTATGTTTCAAAGAAACCATTTCAAAGATCAGAAGAAAGGACCTGTGTCTCTTAAAAAGGCAGAAAGAAAAGGTCAACCCTAAGTGTTTTCAGCTTTTTTTTTTTTTTTTTTGTGCAAAAGTCATCAAAACTGGGATGTTTTCCAGAAGGTTTTTGGAGGTTTTTGTTTCAATGGGAAATGTTTCACCAAAATTTTCTCAGAAGGGGCTGGGAGAGCCAAGAGGAGAGGAAAGAACAGGGTTTGAGGAAGGTGCAGAAAATGATCAGAGTCCTTGGAAGCTGAGAACTCTGAAGAAGCCTTGAACCCTGCCTTGTGATCCCTTTAAGACCTGCTGCCCACACACTGGGGGTTTCCCTCACTCCATCCAGCTGTTCCTGTAGGATATCTTGAAAGGTCAACCCTGGACAGGAAGATCTGCTCATGTCCCAGCACTGAGAGTTTAGGAGAGCAGGAGACATAACCCCCATCTGCCATAGAATTCCAGAATGGTTTTGGGGTTGGAAAGGACCTTGAAGACCATGCTGTTCCACTCCTTGCCACGGGCAGGGACAATTTCCACTATCCCAGGTTGCTCCAAGTTCAATCCAACCTGGCCTTGGACACTTCCAAGGGGTGCACAGCACATCTCCTGTGCAAGAACCTGACTAAGAGCTTTTCCCCTCTGTCTAAGTGTAATGTTCTCCTCCTAGAAGCTTTAACCATCCCCTTGGGTTCCTGCTGACCTCTCCTCACTAATCCTGTGGTAAGCCCCCCTCTTTCCAGGGGACGAGATCTCACTCTACTGCCCTGTCACTTTGCAGATGACTCCCAGGTCTTTCATGTCCAAGTGCGTCAAGTGGAAGATTACCCTGTGGACATCTACTACCTCATGGACCTGTCTAACTCAATGAAGGATGATCTGAGGAACATCCAGAACCTGGGCACAAAACTGGCCAGTGAGATGCGTAAGCTCACCAGCAACCTACGCATCGGCTTCGGGGCCTTTGTGGACAAACCCATTTCCCCCTACATGTACATATCTCCTCCAGAAGCCATCAAGAACCCTTGCTATGAGTAAGTCCAGGTTGAGGGAGTCCTGTAAGGGCCAGAAGTTGATGGGACACTACTGCAATGTGGCTGGAAAACCACATCAGTTGGCGAAGAATTGCAGCCCATAGAAAGGACCTGTGTTTGAGAGGTTCTTGAAAGGTTGTCTCCCAAGGGAAAGACAACAGGCTGGGACAGGGAAAGAGTGTGAGGAGGAAGGAGGCAGAGGTGTTAGGAACTGAATTAATCTCCCATTCCCTGTTCCTCTGTGCTACTAGGAGGGGGGTGAAGTTGAGCCTGGGAGGAAAAGAGGGGAGTGGAGAAAGTGGGTGCCTAATTCTGGACAGGGTTTAAACCTTGGTGCAGTCTGTGTTCTGCTGGCACAGGGAGGAGGAGCAGGTCTAAATTAGTAATACCATTATCACGGGAAAGCTGTTGAGGGAAAAAAAAATTGCATCATGTTTTCAAAAGAATTGTTGAGGCTGGAAGAAAATGACTCCTAAAAATCCCAGCAAGACTGAAGCTGGGAGCTGACCTGAGCCCAGCATCTCTACAACATTAATTTTATTTAAAAGATCCTTCACCAGCCTCAGGCTCTTGGGGGGAGGGGGGCATTGGGTCCCTCCAGCACATCCTGGGCAGGACCATGGGATGTGGGATGGCTGCAGGGCAGGGATGGGAGCTGGAAGAGCCTGATGATCCCTGTGCCCTGAGTGCTCTCTTCCCACAGGATCGGGGAAACCTGCCTGCCCATGTTTGGGTACAAACACGTCCTGTCACTCACGGATGAGGTGACTCGCTTCAACGAGGAGGTGCGGAAGCAGAGCGTCTCCCGGAACCGCGATGCACCTGAGGGCGGCTTTGATGCCATCATCCAGGCCACCGTGTGCGATGTAAGGGGCAGGAAGGCCTGGCTGGGATCAGCACAGGGTCACCAGGCTGGGCCAGGCAGGTTGGCAGGGACCAATCAATCCCTCCCAGACTGTAAGAGCCATAATGAGGGATGTGGGACTCCAGGCAGCTCTTCCAAATGCAGTTTATTGTATCGAAGACCTTACAGCAGCCCAGGGTTGTGGGTGACAGAGCCTGGGCCTACAGCTGCCAGCTCCAGCTGCAGGCAGGCCTGGAGACCCTTAGCTTAGGTTACAAATGCATTATATACTTTGCTGAGCATCTTAGTACAGTAGAACCAATCTACACCTTAACTACAGCCTATCATAATTACTATAATTACCATATTCATCTCACTATTCTCCAGTCACTAACAGTTAGTACATTACAGTTTAAGCTAGAAGTTGTTTTTCAGTTTTCTTGCAGTGGAAAATTCTGAGGCCTTTTTTCTACTTGCAACATCAGCTGACTTGTTTGCTTGTGCTATTTTTCTGCTTGGTAAAAGCATCTTCATGTTTGAGGTCGGTTTATCCTTTGCTCTAAGTCATAAAAACCCCTTTCTAACTAACATATCCTTTTTCTCCTTGGTTATCCAGTGAGACTGGCTCAGCAATTCTTTTCTTCTATATCAAAACTTGCTTCCATCTCTATTCCTTCTTCAGATTCTACATTCAAAAATCTTTCTGCCAAGCATACATATCTGTGAGACTTTCTTGTCAGACTTTCATGCTTCCCAACACCGGACATGATCGTAAGCCTTGTTGAGTTGTATGACTGATTTCTGGAGAGGGTCAACATTCAAGTGAGACATTTCCAGCCCAATAGTCAAGGGAAGAGCAGGACTCTCATGGGATCATGGTAGGGGAGAGGAGCGGAGCAGGTGCTCGGGAACAATCCCATGTGAGCCCTGCAGTGACCAGTCCAGAAGGGACAGCACCTCCTGTGCCTTCACCTTGGTTTTGCTGTAGATCTTGTGTCCCTGAGTCATTAGCCACGTTGATTAACACTCTAACCAATTAAAACTCATCTTTCACCTACAAGCAGCCCATGGCCCCCTTACAGATCCCCCACTCCCACAGCACTTCCCTGCGAGAGCAATTGCCTTGGTTCCCTGTGCAGAGGTTGGTCTCTACAGCCAAGCCGTGACCCCTTGCACAAAGGCAGCAGTGGGGTGCTGGCACATGGGACTGCCCTCAGCATGTTCTGACACATGACTGGGAGCTGCCTTTCGCCGCAGGAAAAAATTGGCTGGAGGAATGATGCTTCCCATCTGCTCGTCTTCACCACGGATGCGAAGACTCACATCGCACTGGACGGGCGGCTGGCTGGCATCGTGCAGCCCAATGATGCCCAGTGCCACATCGACAAGGATAATTTCTACTCTGCCACCACCACACTGGTAAAGCCTGACCTAGGCATGGGATTTTGGAGCCCAGAGCACCTGCTGGGTCCCCATGGGATGGGAAAGGTGTTTCACCATGGTTGGAGAGCACGATGGGGACCAAGGTGGGGGGTGTACATGCTCCTAGGCTATAGCTCTACTCTTCCCCAGGACTATCCCTCTCTGGGCCTGATGACTGAGAAACTCTCACAGAAGAACATCAATTTGATCTTTGCTGTGACAGATACGGTTGTTGGCCTCTACCAGGTACCAGCTGCAAAGCCACCCTCCTGGGTGGCTGATGGGCCATGGGTGGCTGGACATGGCTTGGTGGTCTGTCCTATCAAAGCTCTCATGTTCCAGGACTGGGTTTCGCACATTTACCCATCACAAACAGACCTTGTTTATGATATTCCTACAGAACTACAGCGAGCTGATCCCAGGCACAACTGTGGGCACCTTGTCCAGAGACTCCAGCAACGTCCTGCAGCTCATAGTGGACTCCTATGGGGTAAGTGTGCAGTGTGATGGCCCCACAACAGCACTCTCCGTAACAAAACAGCCACCGCTTCCCACTGCCAACAACCCACAGATTTGTCAGCTGCCCCAGTCCCAAGCATCCTCCTTGGAACAGCTGTGAGCATCTGCCTCCACCCATGTGTGCAGACACCCTGAGGGTGGGAGATCACTGTATTCACCACCTGTCCTTTCCAGTCTTGAAAACCTTTCCCTGTAGAGAATGACGCAGCTGAGGCTTGAGAAAGATTTGGGGCACTTTGCTCCTTTCCCATGTGCATGAGAGCATCACTGTGGTGCTGGGGGCAGGGCAGGACCCCATCAGGGCTAAGCCCTGCCCAGCCTGTGCTGTGTCTTCATCACTCCTCTCTCCTTCCCTAGAAAATCCGCTCCAAAGTGGAGCTGGAGGTGCGTGACCTCCCTGAAGAGCTGTCCCTGACCTTCAATGCCACCTGCCTCAACGATGAGGTCATCCCTGGACTCAAGTCTTGCATGGGGCTCAAGATCGGGGACACGGTGAGGATCCCACTCATGGGCTTGGCTTTTCTCCCCTCTATGTAGCAGCACTGCCAGGTCATCTGTTGCACCAGCACCATCTGCTTGTCCCACAACCTCCCAGGTGACATGGACCCTGGAATCTCAGCACTAGAGAGAGAGAGGTCCATCAGGGTGGGTGCAAGGAGGAGTATGCTTTTTTGAATCTGCTGGATGCAAACTCTGATGTCTCTAGCTGAGCCTGGGCTGCTGCCCACAGGGCATGGGAACCTGGAATCATTTGGGTTGGAAAAGCCCTCTAAGACCATCAAGTCCAACCACTAACTGATCTCTGACAGGTCCACCACTAAACCATGTCCCTAAGCACCATATTTACAGGTTTTTTGAACCCTTCCAGGGACAGTGATTCTACTTCTTCCCTGGGCAGCCGGTGCCAGAGCCTGACAAACCTCTCAGTGAAGAAATTTTTCCTAATATCAAACCTAAAATTTTCCTGGTTACTGTGGCAAGCACATTATCTAGCCCACATTGTGCTGGGACAGCTTTGATAAGCTTTGATGAGCCCAAAGGGACCCGGTGGCTCCCATTTCTGAGCTCCTTAAGCTGGGGCATGGACTGGAGCAGGTACTGACATCCAGACACACACCTTTGCCCTCCAGGTGAGCTTCAGTATCGAGGCCAAAGTGCGGGGCTGCCCCCAGGAGCAGCAGAAATCCTTCACCATCAAACCTGTGGGCTTCAAGGACAGCCTGACGGTGGTGGTGAACTTCGACTGCGAGTGCTCCTGTGAGAGCCGCGCCGAGACCAACAGCCCGTCCTGCAGCCATGGCAATGGCACTCTGGAGTGCGGCGTGTGCCGCTGCAACCCCGGGCGCCTGGGCTCACACTGCGAGTGCTCGGAGGAGGAGTATAACCCCTCACAGCAGGACAACTGCAGCCCTCGGCCAGGCCAGCCCCTGTGCAGCCAGCGTGGCGAGTGCATCTGCGGGCAGTGTGTGTGCCACAGCAGCGACTTTGGGAAGGTGACGGGCAAGTACTGCGAGTGCGACGACTTCTCCTGTGTTCGCTTCAAGGGCCAGATGTGCTCGGGTGAGTGCTGGGCTTGGCAGTGAGGCAGCTTGGGGCTGTTTAGGCTGCCTGAGATCCTGGGCAAGGGAGACACCAGTCATTTTGGGGCTTGTCCTGTGAGTTGTCCCCAACTCTGACTTGTTCAGCCGTGAATCTACCTGCACCAGCCCTGGTCTGAAGTGATGCAAGGGGAATTACTACCTTTTTGGCCACTGATATCACCTCCTGTGCCTGAGACCTGGGAGTGGGGATGGGCTAGAAGGTTAAAAAGGAGGCCTGGTGGGGCTGGTGGGGACCAAGCAAAGCAGCTCTGGGGTGTACAGGGCAGAGACCGTGCGTGAATCATACAGCTCAAACACATTAGAAGTACTGCTCTGAAGAAGGAAACTCTAGGGTGGAGGGGGAAGGGTGGGGAGAGGTGGGTTTTATCCTCCACCCAGTTCTGGAAGACTTCCTATTGGCAAAAGTGTTGGGGAAGTAAATCCTCCCTCCTTGCTGGCCTTACAGCATCTCCCCTCCTGAATATTAATCTCTGCCACATGCTCCCAGACTCACCCTCTCCAGCCCAGCTGCTCTCAGTACTGGAAAGAAAGGACCAGGTCCTTGGGTTCTCTGGTTCTCCTCCCAGGGAAGAAGCCCTCCCGCAGAAACCTCATCCCAACAGCAGTTCCAAATGTCCTGATATGCCAGGGCCTCTTTCCCACCAGGAACCTTCATTTAAGGTTCCTTCCACCCACATCTCCAGTAAACACTGAAGGTCTGAGTGAATTGCAGTGATCTACCCATCTCATCTATTTAAGGGATGTGAGAGAGGTGACAGTGCATAGGAATGAGGTATGAAACTGTGGCACATCCTGTCCAGGAGCAGAGTACCCCAAAACTGATTTAAGGGGGGAATGGGAGAGAGGTAGCCACTCCCATTCCTAACCCCAGCCTCCCTCTGTAAGCCCAGGATAGGTGGCTGCTAACAGAGTGTCAGAAAAAGACACCAATTCCCTGCTGAAATCCCAAAAATCCCCAGGAAAACATCAGTGGCCAAAGCTGATTCCACTCTGCTGGAGCCTGGCCTGGATGAGATGAAACCTGGGGCTAGATGACACTCGATTCTTGCTCCCTGATGTCCCCATATTGAGTTTTTGAGATCCCACCTGCCCCTCAGGACAACTTCATGGCTCACACTGCCTCTGTGCTGTTCAGATTGAGCCTTTATCTTAACAGCCTGCTGATAATGGAGGTGGAAACACTGGGTTTCCCCCACCCTGAGTAGTCAGTGTCCTCAAGGAGCCTGTTCCTGTTTGAACAAGGGCTGCAGGTCCCCAGGATGGGTGAGGGGCAATGATGAAGAGCTGCCCCTGGCCAGGGTGAGCTGTTAATTAACCTGAACTCTCTGACCCTGTTGAGTCACTTCTCCCCAGCCTACCCGTCTGTTTCCATGCCTTGTCACCCAGCGTGGCACTATTTTCCTGTGACTCAGCCCTAGTTCCTCATTAATGGGGTTATACATTTATTTCACATGCCAGTGCCTCCAAGGGCATGGCCGGGAGGGTGCCCAGCCAATCCCCTGCCGGGAGCAGCATTCCCAACCTGTCCTTCCCGCTGTGCTCAGGGCTTAGGACAGGTCAGCGCCTGCAGCTCCACAGTGTTTCCACCACTTGCCGTGTCTCCTCTTTGAGCTGAAATAAACCACAATCCAAATAGCTCCAGGGTTTGGCAGGATTTGAGCATGACTATCTGTCTGTCTGAGTAAACCAGTCTCAGTGAGCGTGTATTGGGCTTTTCCCAGCAGTCAGCTTTCCCTGTCTGGTCCAGGCCTGAGAAAGGAGTCAGACTTGGGGGCTTTGACCAGACGTCCTGACTCAATCTGAAATTCAAAGCCACAGAAAAAACTTGACTTGCTCAGAGACAGATCTGATGGAGCATCTCCAGTTGCTGCTGCTGGAGCTGGGGCAGCTCAGCCTGAAATGTGGGAGTTTGTTCTTGCTTGGGTGGGATAAGAGGAGTGTTGGGGACATGGTGAAGGTCTGGGTTTGGTGTGAGCTTCTCTGTGTCCCACCCCAAGGACAGTGCAAAGGAGTTGTCCTAGGTGGCCAGTCTGCCTTGCAGTGCCCACAGAAGATGAGCTGCCACTCTCGGTCATAGGCATCCATATGGGGAACTGCCTCTGTGGACACACTTAGAGTTCTGATGCCTTTTGGTTGTCCCCAGGCCATGGGCAGTGCAGCTGTGGGGACTGTCTGTGCAACTCAGACTGGACAGGAGACTACTGCAACTGCACCACGCGCACGGACACCTGCATGTCCAGCAACGGGCTGGTGTGCAGCGGCCATGGCTCCTGCGTGTGCGGCCGCTGCGAGTGCACCCAGCCCGGCTCCTACGGCGACACCTGCGAGAAGTGCCCCACCTGCCCGGACGCCTGCACCATCAAAAAGTGAGAAAGAGCAGAGGGCTGGGACAGCTCATACCACATTGTGGGCTGGCAGAGAGCTGGGATAGGTCATATTCCACTGGGGAGCTGGCAGAGAGCTGAGAAGGGTCATATCCCATCATGGAGCTGGCAGCACTGGTGGCAGGAGCTCTCACTATCTGCAGCCCGGTAGGGCTGGAACTGCTGTGATTTCCACAGCCTGAAACTGAAAGGTGTGACAGTTCCCAGAGGAGAGCATGGAAAAGCTCATGGTACTTCCCTCCTCTTCCACAGGGATTGTGTGGAGTGCAAGAAGTTTGAGCGGGGAAAGCTAGTGGAGCAGCAGTCCTGCAGCCGCATGTGCCGTGACGAGATTGAGACGGTGCAGGAACTGAGTAAGAGGAGACCCAACCCCTGTCCTAATACGTGGAAATCCAAGGGGCTGTGTATGCCACATGCTTTCCCTCTGTGTGTGCACCCCTCAGCATGGGGACTCTGAGCCTCTCCCTCTGGCAGGTGACAGGGGCAAGGATGCTGTGAACTGCACCTATAAGGATGAGAATGACTGTGTGATGAGGTTCCAGTACTACGAGGACTCCAGTGGCAAGTCCATCCTCTATGTCATCGAGGAGCCTGGTAAGACCCAGCTGCCATGCTTAGGCTGGGGGCTGCAGAATGTACTGTGTTGGGTTTCTGTGCAGAACAGAGGGATGTTGAGTTCCCTTTGTACCTCCCACTCCAGCCAGGCTCATGGGGCACCAGGGCTGGGGGCTGAGAGGGATTAAAGAACTTCTTTGTCCCCTCCTCAGTTCCAGCGGGCCATGATTTCCTGCCTCTCAGGTATCACATTTCCTACGTGATTTCATCCCTTCATTGAGGCCAAGGACGGGGTTTCAACCTTCCCACTGCCCTGATCCTGTGTTTGACTTTGTGGGGGTGATTTTTCTTGGGAAGCAGATAAGAGGAGGCTCCCATCAGCAGCCCTGGGGTCTCCACTGACCTCAGCTGAGCCTGGGGCTGTGTGGCTGCAGATCCTTCAGAAGCAGGGCAGTGAAGGCAGCCACCAGCTCTCACTGCAGCTATCTGCCATGGGCAGCGTACAGCGCACACTTCCCAGCCCCACAGCCAGATGGGAGAGGAGAGGCAGGGCAAAGGCTGGGGTGGCCACATGGCCCGGGGCAGTGTGCAGGGGGAGCAGGAGCTGTGGAGGCTCACACTGGATCTCCCTGCCCCCATTTGCCAATTCAGTGTTGACACACAGACAGAGGCGGGGGCAGGGTGTCAGTGGGCTGCTGGTTTGGGGCAAACTTCACAAGCACAAGGACTTGGTCTCCAGTGTCATCCCCCACTGTGGGCGGGACCTGTGAGGCCCCTGATCTAGCTCTAGGCTTGAGTGCAGACTCCCACTCTACAGACAGGTGCTCAGGTATTTTGGCACAGGTGCCCTATGGATGGGATCCTCCTTCACAGAGCCTGCTGTGCTCAGGGTAGAGGATTCTGCTTGCTGGCAGAGGAGGATGATGCCCTCCTGAGACCAAAGGAGCTCCATGTACCCATGGCCAGGTGGCCCCAGAGCTGCTTTAAGTTGCCCTGGGGGTGCTGAGCTCCTCCCAACCCTGCCCTCCTCTCTGCTCCAGACTGTCCAAAGGGGCCAGACGTCCTGGTGGTCCTGCTCTCGGTGACAGGTGCCATCCTGCTCATCGGCCTTGCTGCCCTGCTCATATGGAAGCTCCTCATCACCATCCACGACCGCCGTGAATTCGCCCATTTTGAGGAGGAGAAGGCCAGGGCCAAGTGGGACACGGTGAGGACCAGTGGATTGGGTGTGCTGGGCAGGAGCCCCAAAACCCCCAGCCTCTGCCTTGAGGGATCCAGATCCCAGTGCTCCTGGCGTGAGAGCCCAGCTGCTGTCTGTTGTCCCATGACATGGTCCTTAAGGGCCAGCTTGTCCCATTCCTCTCTAAAGCCTGGGATAATGTCCCATGCAGGACTCAAGGTGACACTGCCACCCAGGACACCCCTTCCCTGAGCCTGCTGTCGTCCCAGGGGCTGTGCACAGGTGATAGGAGATGTCCTAGATTATTTTCCCCCCTCAAGCATATTCAAAGCACTTGTCAGCAGCACGGCCCCCTTACTCACTGCTCGCAGCAGTGTTTCCATCCCATGAGTGAGGCAGAAGGTCCCTCCTGCCACAGGATGTGGAAAGCACTGAGGAACCCCGAGCACAAGGGAGGGGGCTGGGACAGGACTGGTACCTGTCCCTCACCTCTCCTCCATCTCCTAACCCCCCACAAAGTGAAGGGATGGTGTGGGATGGGATGGGATGGGATGGGAAGCTCTTTCAAGAGGTCTCTCTCCTCCTGAGCTGCTGCTGCTTTTCCTTTCCTCCACAGCAGCTTTTCCCTCTTCTGCCCCATGAAACCTTATGGGGAGCCATTAAACTGCTCATCCAAAGCCTTGGGTGGAGACAGGGATCCACCACTCCATGCTGAGACAGTGCCTCAGTTACCCCAGATTTTAAGTAGAACAAATGCTGATGCCAAGCACAAAGTGATGATGCTCTTTTTCATCTTCTTTCTTCCTCCAGACCCATAACCCTTTATATAAAGAGGCCACATCTACCTTCACCAACATTACATACCGTGGGAACATGTAAGGATGCCACATCCAGCACTGGCCATGGGATCAGCTGATGATCCTGGGATCTCCTGGAACCCAGTTTACAGAAGAGCTTGTTTGTGTCTGCCTGTGTGAATGACTGCATGTGATTTAACAAGTCCCTGACTGCCTCCAACCCCTATTGTCTGTCACCCCACTGTAACTGCAGGGACATTCTTTCCATGGCAACCTCGGTCCTTACCTCAGCGGGTCGCTCGCAAAGCCACCGGCCCCCCCAAACACTGAACACAGAGAAATGGGATGATCTCTGTCAGTCTGTGAACTCTTCGGTGCTCATCGGGCCATGGGCATTTCAGGAGCAGCTGCTTGAACCACATGCTGAGCTGTGTTCTCCTCCACAGCGTGTGCTGGTGAAGCTCTGCTCACTTGGAGTCCCCTTCTGCACTGGCCTCGGTCCCTCTGGGCACAGGGACCTTCTCCTTTGGGACAGAGCAGCTGCCAGCAGCAGGAGCCATCGCTGGCTTTGGGGATTCAGGACACTGCTCGAGCAGCCCAGCAGCTCCTTTCTTCTTGCAGCCATATGTCACTGGTGCTGCTGTGACCCAGGGTGGTAAAAAGCTGTGCCCCGCATAACAGTGCCCTCCCTCGCTCCCTCCAATGCATTCAGTCTATACCACCTGCCAATTCCGTGTAGCATCAGCTGTGCTGGTACCAGCTGCAGCCTGGCTCAGCCCCTGGGATGGTGCTGAGCTCCTCCTGTCTGCCTCCGCTGTGCCCATGCCACAGCGCACATGGATGTGCCAGCAGCTGCTTCAGGAAGGTCATGACACCTGATATCCCTTGAGCCTGGCCACCTCTCTCCCCTTACTGTGTTTTTTGGACTGTGTAAAACTGTAAAACCTCTGGACTTCTGTGTGGCTAAGGGTTCCAGAAGAGCAGGCAGGGAGGGGTCAGGCTATGTCCTGCTGCCTGGGGTTGTGTGTCACCCGTGGAGGAAAACAAAGAGCTGTCCCAGGGGCAGTGCTGGGCTGTAAGAGTGCTGCTGCCTGGTCCCTACCCTGCCAGAGCACATGGCTCAATTCTCCTCAATTGCCCCAAAAAGCAACAGTGACCTTGCTCCCATCGTGGGGTTGGCCCCAACGGCCCCAGCAGCGTGTTGGCTGAGCTGGTGGCCCTGTGTCCCTGTTCCCTGGCTGACCTGTCCCAGCAGTGTGGGAGCAGGGGCAGCAGTTGGTGCTGGGTGGGATCTGGGGCTGAACCCTGGAGGGGGGCCAGGGATGGATGGGCAGCACTAGAGTGCCAGTGATTCACATCACAAAAATAAAAATAATAATAAACAAACAAACAAGAACCAGGGGAAGAAAAAAAAAAAAAACAAACACCACTCAGACTATGATCAGTGTGGTCCCCAGCCTGTGTCCAGCTTTCTACTCTGAGGGCAGCCCCTGACAGCCCAGCACAACTAAGGGAGCTGGTTTGAGATGAGATGGGTTAACAGATGGCAGAACCAGGGCAAACTGGGCTGTGGGCCCGCCATGGGGGTCTCTGTTCTGTTACTGGTTCCCTCCTCAGGGTCAATAACAATTTGGGGGTCACAAGGTGGGCCAAAGCCCACAGCAGACTATGGTACTGGCAGCACCTCACTCGCATGCAAGTGGAGTGAACCCCAGCATGCAACATCCTGTTTGCTTGGGTCTCTGACACCCCACACATGCCCAGTGCTACCAGGTGCTCCCAACCCACACTGTATTCAGGCACCTTGGGCAGTGTTCAGTGTCCCTGGCTGTGCCAGGCAGGGGCTCAGTGGGTGATTTCAGCACCCAAGTGGAATCTGGGCTTGAGTGGAGTTAGGCCCAGCTTGGTTTGGCCCCAGGCTGAGCATTTTGTCTACTGGCTGGCTCAGGGAAAGGCAAAGGCAAAGGCAGAGCCTGGCTACAACATGAAGAAGCAGGATGAGTTCCCCTCAGGCTTCCAGGGACTGCTTCCACTGGAGAAACCCCAATGATTCCACATATGCTATTCAGGCAGGAGACTTCCATTTCCCATGGAGCTGTGGGATGAGGCAAGACCCCAGTTTATCCCAGTTCACTGCCCTTGATGCCAGGGGGTATGGCTATTTGCAGGATCAAGCCCATGACCACAAGAAGCAGCTGTTGGGAGTCAGGAGTGACTTTTCCCCCCCAAAATCAAGGCAATGTCGCTGTGCCGGATGGAGTAGATGAGAAGGAGCAGTCGGAGGTCCCTCCTGGGGCAGGGCGTGGACTTTGTGGTTGCTCTCAGCTCCCTGGGAGAAGCCATTTGGGAGCGGTAGTAGGTCCAACCCTGCGGGACGTGCCGATTCGGGCTGCATGGAGGCTGTTGGAGCCCGGCACCACTAGATGGTGGTGTCTGTACGTGTTCGGCCCAAGCCTTCCTCCTTGTGGGCTGCTGAGTGATCGTCTCCCACACTGGGCAGGAACATTTGACCCACAGAGGTTTCCAGGGAGTGGGGACACCTTGAAACCCATCCCACTGACACAGCTCCGACAGCAACACTTAAGGCCAGAATTCTTTTTACTGCTTCTTTAATTCCTGGAAGCGCTGAAGTGCTCTTTGCTTGGACCCCATCAACTCCTTTTGTAAACTGTTTTCTGCTAATAAACCCCAAAAATAAGCAAAGCACTTCCAATACAGACAAAAGATGACAAAAGATGACAAAAGGTGTGTTTTGTCTGATTCACAATCCAGAATGGGGTTTTCTACGTTTCTATGGAATTTTCTGAAATGAAACACATCTCCCCATTCATTCTAGGGAAGCAGGTCTCAGTGTTGGAGTGCTGAAGTCCCAACACTCTCAATGGAAATCCATTTTCCAGAACAGTCTCCAGGAGGTACTGAAGGACATGACTGTAGATGGTGAGTACATCAGCACTTCAGGATAGTTCAGGATCTGGAGCATCTGCAAGGCAGAAAACTTAAGATTTGGAGAAGAAAAGAAAGAGCTGGAATTAAAAACAAAAAGCCAAAATGCTGCATTTTCTTTGGCACAAAATCACGGAATAATTTAGGTTGTTGTATTTTGGGCTCCCCTTCCTCAAACATACTTGCTGAGAGGATTGGGATTGTTCAGCCTGGAGATGAGAAGATCTGGGGTGACCTAATTGTGGCCTTGCAGTACCTGAAGAAGCTGACAGAAAGATGGAGAGAGACTTTTTTACAAGGGCCTAGAGTCACAGGACAAGGGAGAATGGTTTCCCACTGTCAGAGAGCAGGGTTAGATGGGATATTGGGAAAAACTTCCTCCTTGTGAGGGTGGGGAGGCCCTGGCACAGGGTACCCAGAGCAGCTGTGGCTGTCCCATCCCTGGAAGGGTTCAAGGCCAGGTTGGGCAGGGCTTGGAGCAACCTGGTGGAGTGGAAGATGTCCCTGCCCATGGCAGTGGGTGGAATGAGATGGTCCTTAAGATCCCTTCCAACCCCCAACCATTCCATGACTTTATGATAGCTCCCCACTGACTAACTCCACCTTCCCCCATAGTTCTGGGGACATGGTTGACATCCACAATGTAGATTCCAGCTGTCCCCTTAGCCAGCGAGGAGCTGCAGGAAGCCCAGGACACACACAGGAGGGGACTGGCGTTCACCTCCTTGCTCTCTGCTCCTACCTGGCCTCTCCTTCAGCAACCCAGCAACAGAAACACAGGGAGGCTGCTGGATCTTTGCAACTCTCTTTTGGGTCACTGGCGTGGGACACACATGCACTCAACACAGCTTAAATTCTCTCTACTTCTGCACTCCCCTTCATCTTGGGCTGAATTTTTGCTTTGCATTAAATGGCAGAGAGGCACAGTGTGAACTCTGTATGTCTCAGCAGTGCCATCCCTCAGTGGGGCATAGGAGAAAGGGCTGTGTCTGTATGCTTGGTGGAGCATTGAAGGAAGTGATAGGTTATGAATGGCCATGGAAAGGTAATTTAATCTTCCTTGGCCTCAGCACCCAACCCTGCTGGGAGGGAGGGAGTTTCATTGCATTATTGTGGCTATATTTCTTCAGATCCTGAGATGGAAGGAGTGGGTGAAAGGCAAAGGAGTCACTATTATTATTATTAATAACCTCTTTCTGGCAAGTCTTTCTGTGCTGACTGCCAGCAGGCAGGGCAGTTTTCCAACACTTTCTTGTTACAAAGAGCACAACCATTGTGGATAATCTGGGCTTTGACCTGGTCACAGAGGAGACTCATTTGACCACAGAGCCATGGTGTCAAGTCTGGATTCTGTGGATGGAGTCTCTCCAGCTGCCCTTTTGCTGTCACTCTCAAAGCCTGAAATCTCCCTGGAGTGCTGGCAACACTCCCTGTTCCACTCAAACATTGCCTAGGCACTTACCTAGGGCACAAGGGTGACACCTTGTGTCACCCCAACTCCATCCTGGGCTCCACAGCCAGCAGGGTTCACCCGACCAGCAAGGAAAGCTGGAAGCCTTAGGACAGAGGAAGGTAAGGCTAGGTATTGACAGTCTTTTTCCTTGGAATAAACCTAGAAATCTTTGGAAACCAACAGATCAGTTAAAAGCCTCCTGCATGCCTGTGCTGGTGCATGTCAGATGACAAGGATGTGATGTTAACATGAGGCAATTGGTTCCCTTAAAATATTGCAGTGGTTCCCACCCACATGGGACAAACATGGAAGCAAGTCTCTGGTGGTGAGGGACTGATGGCTCCTCCAGCAGTAAAATCATGCTCTCCTGTCTCAGCAGGGTCTAATACTTTATTTTTGTACCTCCAGGTGCCACAGAAGCATCATGCTATGGTGGGGATTTCCACCCCTGGATTTAGTCCAGACTCTCACTTTTTCCCTTTTTCCAGTTTCTTTCAGATGTTCCTGGCTACAAGAGCAGAGGCCAAGCTCTTCCTTTACCAGATGGAACACAGAAAGAGTCAACCATCACTTTTCTGGCTAATGATAAACTGCAGGGAATTGTCCTCCCTGCCAGATACCTAACCAGCAGTGAGACAAATAGGGATGGACCCCCATGGCATAACTTGTCCAGATCTTCTCAAGGCTGCTGGGATCTCTGCTCCCTTTGAGCTCTGTGAAAGCAGGATAAGGCTCAGTCACAGCTCTAACCACACTCCACCTCTTCAGCCCATAGGAAAAATTACTTGGGTAGCTACAATTAGCAGAGGAATCCTCCACCTCAAAGTACTTGGGAAATGGGTGGAGTTGGCAGCTCCACACCAGGAGAATTGTTTCAGATTATCAGGTGAGTTGCCTCTGCGGGACATAGAGGGAAGTGCCCCTCCCTGCTGGGGTATTTGTGCCTTATATAACAACATACACAAAACACGGGGGCCCCAAGATGAGATTTCCAGAAAAGCTTTATATTTGGTTGCACATCCAGAAGCATCTGCATGGCTGCCATCTGCTCTGCAAAGGCACTGCTGGAAGTGCCACCACGGGCATGTCACACCCCTTGCAGTTTAAACTCCCCAGGTACCAGGTCCCCCCAAAGCCATGGGTGCAGCAGCTGGTGCTGAGTGGGGCTGGGCTGTTTCACAAGCCAGTGTCTCTCACTTCTGTCTTCTGGTTGTCACCTGCAGGAGTTCAGGGACAGCACCAGCCAGTGTGGATGGATGGAAACTCCCTCAAGTATTGCAGAAAGAAGCCCCACAAAATTTGGAAAGTCACCCTGTGCCTCCCTTTGCATGCTATGAACCAAATTACAGCATCACAGAATGGTTTGTAGGAACTTTAAAGGCCATCCAGTCCCACCCCTGCCATAGACAGGGGCACCTTCACTACACCAGGCTGCTCCAAGCCCCATCCAGCCTGGCCTTGGACACTGCAGGGATTCAGGGGCAGCCACAGCTGCTCTGGGCACCCTGTGCCAGGGCCTGCCCACCCTCCCAGGGAAGAATTTCGTACAATATCCCATCTAACCCTGCCCCCTGTCAGTGTGAAGCCATTCCCCCTTGTCCTGTGACTCTAGGCCCTTGTAAAAAAGTCTCTCTCCATCTTTTTTGGAGACTTCCCTCAGGTAATGGAAAGGGCCACAGTTAGGTCACCCTAGAGCTTCTCATTTCCAGGCTGAACAATCCCAACTCTCTTAGTTTTTCCTTGTACAAGAGGTGTTCTATCCTTCTGATCATCCTGGTGGCCTCCTCAAATTCTGTCCTTCCTCCTTCATCTTCCGTCCCTCTTCCCAGAAGGCCAAATAAATAAATATCTAAAGGGATGCTGAGAAGATGGAGCTAGACTCTGCTCAGAGAGGTGCTGAGCAATAGGACAAGAGGCAACAGGCACAAACGGATGCCCAGGAAGTTCCATCTGAACATGCACAAGAACTTCATCATTGCGCAGTGACCAAGCACTGGAAGAGATTGCCCAGAGGTGTCGAGCTTTCATTGTTGGAGACACTGGAGAACTGTCGGGAGGCAGTCCTGGGCAATCCATTCAAATCCTTTGAATTTAAACCCATTACACCTCGTTGTAAGACGACAAGGGAGAATGGGTTCAATTTGAAAGAGCAGGGTTAGCTGGGATATTGGGAATTAGGAATTGTTCCCTGGCAGGGGGGGCAGGCCCTGGCACAGGATGCCCAGAGCAGCTGTGGCTGCCCCTGGATCCCTGGCAGTGGCCAAGGGCAGGTTGGACAGGACTTGGAGCAACCTAGGCTAGCGGAAGGTGTCCCTGCCATGGCAGGGGTGGCACTGGGTGCTCTCCCAGTTCCTTCCCACCCAAACCATTGTGGGACTCTGTGCCATGTACTCTGGAATGACCCTACTGGAGCAGGAGGGCTGGACCAGAGGAAGCCCTGTGGTCCCTTCCAGCCTGTCCCATTCCGGAACTCCCTGAAATGCGAGACAAACTCCACAAAAGCTCTTTTCGGGCCCCTTCCCCCACGTTTTCCGGCGGGAACGGCTCACCTGAGCACCCCTCCCACGTGACCGCCGCCCGCAGTCCTCCTTCGGGTCGGACCGCGCGGCGCTACTTCCGTTTCCGGCGCTGGCCGGACCGTCATGGCGGCGTCCAGCGAGGCAGGGGAGCGGCGGCCTTTCGGGAGGCGTCTCCTCACCGACCCCGCCCGGCTTTTCCAGCACAATGCCTGGTGCGTGAGGGCTGCCGCCGCTGCCCGCTCTAGGCCCCCGTGAGCCGCCCGGGGTTCTGCTGCCCTGTGGTGCCGGCCCGCGCCCGGCGGTGGGGTGGGGGTGGCCGGGGCGGGCTCGCCGTCTCCTCTCCGATTTGCGGTGTGTGTAGTCAAGCGCTGTGTAATGGGCCGCTCCCAACGTGCCCACTCGGTCTCACAGAGCCCTTACCGCGGTGACCGCCCTCTTCTCCGGGCGCGCCTCGAGAGACACCCTCAGGGCGCGGAGCGGGCCGAGGGAGCGCTGGGTGTAGGGCTGGCGGCAGCGACTGCAGGCCGGGCGGGGACCGGCTTCCCCGGGCAGGGCACTGCCCTGTGTGGTCGGTGCCGGTCCCCGAGGCTCCTGAGCACTTGGAACTGCTCCCTGCGGGGTTCTGAGCCTTGGGGACTGATCATCTGGGGGCTCCTGAACCTTTGGGATTGATGCCCAGGGTTCTGAATCTTCAGGACTGATCAACAGGGAATTCTGAGCCACTCTCAACCTCTCCTGAAGCAGTAGCATTCCTCAGGCTCCTGTGGTTGTAGCAATTGTTTTGTTGCTGTGGTTAGTAAATGTAAAGTGCCTGCTGTCAGAAATCCATAACCTGTCATTCCTCCAGTAAGGTGGTGCCAAGTGTGTGCTTGGAACAGGAGCTCTTTATTTAGATACAGAACTTGTTTTAAGCCAGTTAAACCAAAAGCCAGTTAAATCCAAATTCTCTAATTTGCTGGGTATTTCTGCATTTTTGGGGTAAATAGATCCACTTTTGGTCTCTGGCTGTTATACCATGTTAAGAATCAAGTGTGTTTAATTTGTAATTAAGTAATATTTATATGTGTTAGCCTGTCATTCTTTCTGAGACTGTTCTATGGAAAAGGTATGTTACAAAAGCATATATTTAGTTTTCCTGTTGAAATTCTTAGTAATCTGTTTTTTCACGGACTTAATATTTAAGCCTTTGTTTTGTAAGTTAAAATCAGAAGACTGATTCCTTTTGAGACAAGAACTGCTTCTTGGGTCTTGTATTCTGCTTTTCATTGACTTGTTGTAATGAAAAGAGGTCAAGTGAATCACTTTAATGATTGCATAGCTGTGTATGTGCATTGACGTTATTAATAATTCTTAATGCTTTAAAACTTCCCTTAATTTTCTCATCATTTGATTTAATTTAACAGTTACCTTCCAAATAACCCAACTGCCTTTTTATGTTTTCACTTGAGAAAGATGTAGTTTTGTGCAGAGTGCCCTCATGGTTTTAGCAAGGATCTATTCCCTTTGAATTTGACTGAGCATCCAAAATGGGTCAGATTTAGGATCCCTTCTGTTTGCAATTCCATGAGTTCCTTCAGGACTAGGACCTGCACATACTTACTAGGCTGTTGTGCTGGTGCTGGGCTGGAATTGGGGATCACATCTGCACCCCTGTCCATTTGGAGGGCTCTCCAGACCTTTCTCTTTCCTTCCATGCTTAGCTCTAGCTCATCTTATTTTTCACAACAGGGATAATGTGGAATGGTCAGAAGAGCAGGAAGCCAGTGCCAGGAGTAAAGTTCAAGAGAACAGCTCACAACTATTGCCACAAGATAAACAAGGTACTTTTGGAGAGTGTCTTCATGTGAGTTTTGGCTTTGTGCCAGGAATGGAACAGTCTGGCCACAGCCACATCAGGACATCATCATTTCCTCCCTTCCCCCTCTCCCAGTCACTCAGAAGGCTTTAACACATGTGTGATAATGGGAAATTGAGGAGGAGGAGGAACCTTTCTGTTCTTAATTTATCTCTCTGTGACTCTTCCACCTTCACTAGAGACTCCTGCTGGTTGGGAGGAGTCACATTGGGTTGAGCTTCTCTGTCGTGTTGTATTAAACACTTGTTAGTGTTCGTTGTCAACAAACCTCTCTGAGTGTAGAGTTGTTGCCTCTGCTTATTTTTGCTCTTTAAAGCTTAGCTGCTAGTAGTTAATCTCTTTTTCTGACTTGCTGTGGAGTAAGCCCTGATCCAAGCTGATTTTCTCTTTAAAGGGTCTGATAAAAGTAGTTTCCATATCTGTCTGTACAAAGTAAACAAACCACATGAGAGCAATTTCATCAGAGAAAGAAAAATTATTTTATCTTGATTGTTTATCCTCAGATAGACAGCAAAGGGATTCCAAAGTTTTTATTTTGTATTGTTTAAAGGATATTTAGCAATCCAAAATGCAGAGCTTACTTGTCTCTGAATCAAGCTCAAGGTGCTCGGTCTTTGGTTAAGTCAGGGCTGAAGCCGTTCTGAGATGGTTAATAATGCATTTTCTCCACACCTGGTAGAGATCATCCAGTCCCTCAAATGTTGGTGAAATGATTCTTTGTGGTGATAAGAAACTTGTCTGATGATGATCTTGTTATACCCTGCTGAGCTCTAGGGTGTATCTGCTCCTTTTGTTCAAATTACATCGAGTGTGTCACCCGTAAGATGATGCTGAGCACTACTGGAACTATTGAGACACTTCCATATAGCTTCCAGTTGTGTTCACAATAGCAAATTTAATTACACCAAAGAGTAACCCTCCTAATTTCTTGGACTCCTAGAGGTATCCAGCAGTTTTCCATTGTGATGCCCATTGTGTTGAGCTCATTTTAAAATCTGGTTAGCATTAAAGGGTGCTTTGAGAACCTATATACAACTAGGAAATTGTGGAGCAATTTGCTGTTGGAGCTGTTTGTCAGAGCTCCATGATGTATTTCCCAGACTGAACAATGGAGGCCAGTCAAATGTTGATGGTTGCTATTCACTGGGAAGCATGTGGAGACAATGGGATGGCTGGAAAGTAGGGAAAGCAGCCCAGGCAAATGTGCCTGAAGGGTCTGGAAGTTTGAGAATCAGGATGTCCAAGGAGAAGAACAAAGGCAGAATATTGGTCATTATGGCTGTATTATTCTGTGGACTACTTGGGGATGTCAGGATTTGTTCTGAAGAAGGAGGGAAGCTCTGTGGGTATGTGGAAGATGTCTCCTGTCTGAGAAAAGAAAGAGAAAGAAATCCAAGTTGCTTGGTTTCCTTTTGAGGCTCCATAATTAGCCCCCTTGCAATTCAGGAGGTCCCTGATTCTCTTCTGGTCTTTTTGAGCTGTTACTTTTGTTTGCTTTTCTTTTGCAGAGTGAAGGGGTGAGTATGGGCTTGTCTTTGGGGGTGTGCTTACAAAGGTGAGCAGGAAGTCAGGAGTCCTTATCAAGAAAGTCTCTGGAGGAATCTGGCTTGCACACCGATGGCACTGTGAGCTAATACCCCAAAAAGGGCCTGAAACAAATATGATGTCAACTTTGCTGGCAGGAAATCTTTCTGAAAAATTAACATGGTCATATTTTTGCTTAAATCTGTTTCTTGTATGATCTTTGTCAGCTGGTCCTTGATTTTTTGTATTTATATTGTTACTGACCCCTTATTCAGGGCTTTGAAAACAGCAGGCTCCAAGGTAAATGAGCTTTAAATAAAGCTTCCCCACGTGTGGTTTGGAGTATGACAGCTCTTCAATAGCATCCAACAGAATTTCACACTAATGTAACAAAGGAAGAGTAATGTGACAAAAATATGGGCAATCCAAAATGGCTGGGCTGGAATTTTGTCCCAGTATCTCAGGTAAGCATTCCACAGCACTCAGGCTGTCATGGGATTGTTGGAGATGAGCAGGAATCAGGATCTGTATTTTTGTTAGGTGGAAGAGCGTTTCAGCCTCAGAAGCCTTGCATGTTCCTGGTAGTAGATGGGAGAAAGTTCAGGATAGAGTGTGCAAGGATTTGGATCAATAGTGCTTCTTCCAGCATCAGCAGGCATTGACTTCTTCCATGCAAATAGTGAGCTGACCTGGCCCTGCTCACTGTGACCTACAGTGAGATCATGGCACAAATTTATCTATTTATTTACTGCTTGTATCTAATACCAGACATTAAATTTCCCTCGCCTTGGTGTTTAAGAGCCAGGCTTCTTAAAAGGAGAAAATCCTTGTAGTTGAGGTAAAGAGATTATTTTTTTATATAGCACTTTGTGCTGCAGGGATAGATCCTACTAAAAATAGACATATGACTGATTAATGCTTCTTTGTTAAAGCCATTTTTGTCTATATTTGGCTGAAGCTAATATTTTTCAGGTGTTCTGGGTTCATTTTACCACCTCACTTTGAAACAGTTTTATGTTCTTCAGGAAGACTAATAAATAAACAGCAGTTCAGACAATAATGCCCTCCAGTCATTTTTATTCAGTGATACACTTGTTGCCATCCAAAGACAGTTGAGGAGTTACTTGTTATTGGCATGCAAGTGGGACTTCTGGCCATGGATGTTAATGTCTGTAGGTGATTTCAAGCACAGGATGCTATAATTAGGCGTTAATTCCCAGCACAGAGAACTCATCACATTGATGAAATCATAGAAAGTCACTTGGATTTGTAGCTTCCCTTGGAAGAAATAGTTTCCCCAGACTGTACTTGATCTGAAATCTGTGGAAGTGTGTAGAAATAAGTTTGCAGGTGACTCAAATTTCACTCAATCATGGTTTTGTAAGAGCTATTCCAGCTCCCTGTAATACTTCTCTTGCTCCTGGAATGAACCATTTGATGTAAAAGTGCTGCTGCTCAAATTAATTCTGTTCATCTTTAGCCTCTCCACCTTAGCTCCCCACTGGTACTTCAATGCAGTGGTCACTGTTGATTCCCCTCTTTTGTTTTAGTTCATAAATGGGTGATGCTCTGACACGCATAGAACTATGGAAAGCAAAGTTATCTGGACTGGACTCCAGCGAAATGTGGAAATCATGTTACCTGCAGGATTGCATAAATTCTAACTGAGCTTCCTGCCAGGCCTGGAGAGTTGACTCATTTTTCAGTTTCTCCACCTGAAAATAAGAGCAGTGTGTTGGACAGGAGCTTTCAGCTCTGGGCAGCTCTCAGAAAATTCCTTAGGAGTTGTGCTTTACACTTAACATCACCAGGCTCCAAATTAATTGTTCCAGTGAGCTGAACAAATCATTGTTAGACACGGAAGTAAAACCTGGATTTCTTTAATCCAGTCTCCTCCAAAGAGACTTTCTGTTGCCACCTTCCTTTAAATCCTACCAGGAGGCAGCTTCCTCTTCTTTCTTTTCCCTTTTTAAGTCCTACAAAGTGACTGTGAAGGGCATAGGCTGAGTGTTTGTGTGGGATTGCAAGTTTAAATAAAGGTGATTTTCAGTCAATAATGTCACTTATTACAGTAGGTTTGTTGCATAGATACCTGCAGTGATCCCTCACTCTCTGAACTGATAAACCCTGATTTGATGCCTGGTGATGTTTTTGCTTGTGTTCACAGAGGAATATGAGGTGAATGCTAAGAAATACTGGGATGACTTCTATAAAATCCATGAAAATGGCTTCTTCAAGGACAGGCACTGGCTGTTCACTGAATTTCCTGAGCTGGCACCTCACAGGAACTCAAGCCAAAATGGAGATTCTGTGCATGGATTTAGTGACACAGAAGAATCCAAAAATGAAGGGCTAGGAAGCTGTGAAAATGGCCATTGCTCATTGGAAACCAAGACAGAGAGTCAGTTAAACCTGATAAAAAGCCCACCTGGAGGCCACACAGAGGAGCTGGCTGCACAGAAAGACAGTGAGCTGAGTCAGCGTCATGGGCATTACCCAGGATCAGCTGCATCTTACCGTATATTAGAGGTAAGAGCTGTAAATCAAAGTCACACATCAAAGCCTCCCTTGTGTCAGTGTGACTGGGACATAAAAATGGGTGTTGCTGCCAGCGAGCAAGGGAGTGGATGATTGCCTTCAGTCAGTAAAATGCAAAAATCAGAGGGTAGTTTAGAGCTGAACTAAATCTATTGGGATTCTCTTGGTTCGGACTCTGAATTAGCAGAGCACAAGGACCATAAGAAGTTTACAAGTTTAAAAGCCAAACTATTGCTGTCAGATATTCAAACAAGCATTTAAAAGTCATCGTTTGACTTCTGCTCTGTATAAAGCTTTCCCTTGTGTCCTGGTTCAGGGCAGATCTGGGAGGAAACTTCCAAAGGGGTCTTTCTAGAAAGCAGATTCAAGTGGCCCCTCCCCCATCTGGTTCAGGAAAATACTTCCTTGGAGAAAAGTGGAAAAAACCTGCTTATTTAACAAGCAAAGGATTCACAGGCATAAAAAATGAATAGTATTAAACCATAAAGCCTCTTGCTGTTCTGAAGAGATGGCAACTTCAGAAAGCCCCTGTCGTGGGTGTAGCTTGGCTCACTCGGGCTGTTATCAGTCCCTCCGGCGCTGGAGTGCTGCGTCCCAGGCCCCAGTGGGCACCAGGTGTGAGCTCCTGGTGTTCTTCTGGGGTTTTAGTCCAGAGCATGGTGGATCAGTTCTGAGGAAAAGAAAAGCCACAGTCCAGGGAACTTCGCTACCTCAGCTAGCTAATCACTAAAAGTAAAGGAGAGTTCTTGCCCGCTGTCTGTCTTGCAGACAGCACAATCTTTGAGAAGGAATACAGAGTGGGGGGAAGCAAATACAGTTTCTGCAAACAAACTGCGCATTTCTTCACTCCCTCTTCGCTCTTGGAACCAGTCTTAAAGATGCAGAACTTACTATCCAGCATAAACAGAACTGATGAACAGGGATACAAGCATCATATAGTCACCCTAGGACACCTTGTCATCATCTTCTGCATGTTTGTGCTGACTCCTCTTTGCCTTGGGAGGTGTGAAACAGAGCAATGAAGCCAAGAATGTAAAGATGGTCTTGGGTTTGTTCCTTAGGGCCATTGTGATAATAGGGAATCCCAGACTGATACAGGCTTTGTCCCAGAGAAGTTTGTGGCAGTTATAAGTATTGGACTGCTGACAGCTGGTGGTGACCTTCTGCTCTGCCACTTCTAGTTGTTCACTGTAGATATTACTGGATTTGTTTAATACTTACTATTATCTGAAAGTCCTGCCTTTCCAGGGAGAGTTAGTATGAACTGTCCTGATTTTTGAATTTGACACTTTTAAGATTTTCTCAGACTTCGATGCTCTCAACGTGGGTTTCCTATCTCACCTGAGCACTTTAACTAACATCTGTCACTGCAAACCCTCTGTGGTGTTTTCTGCTCAGTCTATTTCTATTGTACTGATTCTTTAAACATTCAGAGGCAAATTCCCTAAACCCAGTTGTGTGAGCCATCATCTCTTCAAACGGGAACAAGCAGAAGGAGTAATTAGAGTAAAGCAAACTTAACTTCTCTGTTGCTCTGATTTTCTATGGAAGTGAATGTAACTCATCCATGGCCTTTGCCAGTGCTTCAGTGATTCATACTGGTTGTTGTGCTTGGGATTCCAGCAAAAACAGCTTTCAAAAGAGTAACAATGTATAGCTTGTTATTAAGATTTTGACAAGAGCTTGCTTAGTGGCTTTCCACGCGTGTAATCCTGTTCCTCAGACCTTAGCGCGCTCAGATCTTGCATGGACACTTGAGAATGGTCACTGCCACTCTCAGCTTTACTCATGCGTAGCTCTTCGTTACACATCTGTAGAGAGATGACTGAAAATTATCTGCATGTACATGCTGAAGGAATTATTTTCACTGTATACATCTGCTCTATTTATGCAGGTTGGCTGTGGGGCTGGGAATACAGTCTTCCCAATTTTACAAACCAACAAGTAAGTAGAGACGAGACAAGAGGAAATGGCTTCCCACTGCCAGAGGGCAGGGATAAATGGGATATTGGAATGGAATTGTTCCCTATGAGGGTGGGCAGGCCCTGGCATGGGTTGCCCAGAAAAGCTGTGGCTGCTGCATTCCTTGAAGTGTCCAAGGCCACTTTGGACAGGGCTTGGTTCCCCTTGGTCTAGTGGAAGGTGTCCCTGCCCAAACCATTCTGGGATTCTGTGAAGTAATTCTCAGTAGGCTTTTACCTTCATAATATACCAGCCTCTGAAAAACAATTGGAAAAATGTTCCATGACAATCTCAGAGAAAAGCCAAATGCAAATGGTACCTTTGCCACCTGCAGCTTCAGGTTATTGTGTTTTGAGCTTGGAAGCCCTTGGTTTTAGATCCAAAAGAAAAAGGAAGCAGTCAATTCCATATGAAAATAATGGGCATGAAGGAGCAGTGGAATCTACCAGATTTTGCACAAAAACTAAAGCCCAGGATTTCTGGGCTTTGTGCATTTGAAACACTCCTAAATTCCTCAATATAAATTATGAGTTTCTTTGATTTATTGCAGTGACCCAGGCCTGTTCGTTTATTGCTGTGATTTTTCTACAACAGCTGTGGATCTTGTCCAGGTAATCTCAATGGTGACTTATGAAAGTGTGGGAAGTATCTGGGGCCAGTTGCCCATTAACACAAATCTATACCAATTGCCAGTGACTCTCTGGCTGTGCTGGCAGCTTTCTGGTTTTAGCCAGCCCTGGTGCTGACCCTTGCACTGGGAAATCTGGAAAAGGAGCCATCAAAGATTGTAGAAATTAGGGAAATAAAAGTTCTCAAAATGTCATATTGGCAGCAAACAGGTCAGACAGATTTTCTTCCCCTGTGGCTGGCAGTACTTTTCTCAAGACAGTGTTCTCTTAGTTGAGTAACTTGAAAACAAAATCAAACCTTGAAAACATCCAGGCTATTTTTTAACAGGAACTGAAGCTGGTTTTGGTTTGTGTGTGTTACCGTCACCACAGTTCTGGGAACATGGTCTGATGCTTCTGCACAGGCAGCTGAGGAGGGATCATGTTTGTGGTGTAAGAGGTTGGGATTTAGTCAAAGGACAAATAGCACTGATAAATTTCTGGTCAAGGGAGTACTGAGAATATATGAAATATCAAATGCAATCAGTCACTTCCTGAGGTGAGAGGGGAGCATAGCACCACAGTCAGCATCCATTTTGTCCTCTGTATGTGACACAAGCACTGTTTGTAGAGGCTTCTGCAATCTGTAGCAGCAGCTTTAGAAAAATATGCAACTTCTAAAAGACGTCTAAATCTGATTTTTAAGACTGTAACTTTAAGCAACCAAGTTTGATTTTTGGGGTATAGAGAATATCTGCTTGTAGATGAAAGTAATATTGATTTCAATGACGCAGAGAGGTGCCCTGACACTCTCACTTATGTAAAGGTTTCCAATTTATCAGTATAAATCTCTCATTTCTTACCATTGTTAGTGGAAATTCTGACCTTAAAATTGAAACCCAGGATCCAGTTTTGCATTTTTTTCAGTGCTGATTGATTGTAACAAGACCAAAGATCTTTGTAAATCTCCTGTGTGTAAATATTTTTTCACATTTCACACCTGTTCCTTGCCTGACCAAGGAACATACCTGACACAGAAGTCCAGTGAAACTGAAACAGATCTCTGGACACACCTCTTGATAATGTGAAAGTTAAAATACTCCATATAATACTAATAATCCTTATAGTCCAGCTAATACTGAGATCAGGGTCTGCTGCTAATGTTTTTAATTTCTCTCCCTCAAATACAGAACAGTGCAGAATATGATTCTTCTCGCTGCTTTGCATTTGTCCATGACCTGTGCAATGACCAAAGTCCTTTCCCAATGCCAGAGGAGAGCCTTGACATTGTTATTCTTATCTTTGTCCTCTCAGCAATTCTCCCAGAGAAGTAAGTTTTAATAATTCCTTCTGATTGCAGAAGATAATTCTTCTACGGCTGGAGTTCTTTAATAATCTCCTATCAAGGAAAATTAAAGTTTGTTCTGTTTGTGGTCCAGTTTTCCATGAAGCCTCAGAAAACGAAATTTGCAGGTATTTGCTGTTGTAACCAATTCTGGCAGAGGACAGGGTGATTTTAAGTGGCTGCAGGTGATCATTGCTGGGGTCACTGTTCTGAACCCCAGCCACACTGAACACTCACTTTGGAAAGTATTCTGCTGGATTTTCAGGCTCAGGGAGGTGGCAAGAAGGAAGGGTTCAGGTTCAGAAAAAAGGTAAGGAAAGTGCTGCAGTCTTAGTGTGATAATTGTTACAACCTACACTAGTCTCTTCTTCTGTTCCCTTTAGTTTTACTTCACAATACTTCTCTTCAAGTTCGCTTACTACTTGTTTTGCAGAAGCCAGTGAAGATCCTTTTGTAATCAGTAAGAGAGTGCAGTTAATCCCTGCTGTGGCAGGATGTTATCCTTGTAGGGGAAAAAAAAAGCAAAATTGGGGAATGTCAAAAAATAGTGGCCAAATAAAATGACTCTGGGAGAGCTCAGAATGCTGCTGGCTTTGGGTAGCTCTTTACATGAAGTTGAATCATAGAACTTTATTCCATCTTTTTGGAAGGAAACAAACATGATTTTGCAGCCTGTTGAGCACTCCTGGTTTGTTCTTCTCTCAGGATGCAGTGCATTGTGACCAGACTGAGTCGCCTTCTGAAACCAGGGGGAATGATTTTGTTACGAGATTACGGCCGGTATGATCTCGCCCAACTTCGGTTTAAGAAAGGTATTTCCTTTCCCCTGGGAATTCTTGCCCCATCACTAGTAGATTCTGCCTCTCTGGAACTGTGTCTGCCCTGTTGGGAGGCAGCTCATTAATTCCTCAAAGCACGGTGTGTGCTGGAGAAGGGCCTGTTGTTGGATGGCAGTTGTTGATTTTTAAGTGATCAGTAGTAACTGTTTATATCTGTCTTGTTCTTAGGTCAATGTCTGTCTGATAACTTCTATGTGAGAGGTGATGGCACCAGAGTCTACTTCTTCACACAAGGTAGGAGGCCAGAAACATGACTCTGACCATCAAAAAACATCCCTCTGACTCGCTTGACCACTAGTCCCTGTGCCCTCCAGATTTGCCACAAGGTCTTTTCAGCCTTTTTCTTGGAGCACTGTGAAATGTTAAGTATCTCCCAATTAAACAGTGACCTGGGCTTGTCAGCTTCTGGTGCAAGCACGGCATGGTCACTTTCCTTAGTGGAAAATCCTTTAAGAGGAAGACTGGTGTGTTTGCTACCCTGGAGGGGTGGGATTGGAGGAGCTCTCCTTGTATATGGGCTGCAGATGATGGAGAGCGATGGATGCCGCTTAGCAGAACTTCCCTTAATTTTCCTGCTCTCCTGTAAGGAAATCAGAAGGGTGTGGTTCAGCATGGAGCTGAGGCAGCCCCTCCAGTTCTGCTGCTGCTTGGTGTTAGCAGCAATTGTTATTCTCCCAGTTTATCACCGGCTGCACCTCCAGTCCCTCCACTACAGGCCCCTGTGCACTGTCAGTTCTAGAGCAGTGGCACAACTGTTCCCCACTGCACGAGTCTTGTTTGGCACAATAAAAAATTAATGTTTAATGCATGTTTGGCGAACATCTCACAATGGAAAGTATCTGATAAAGAAGCACAAGCTGAGACCTGTCAGACTTTTCCTACAGAAACTCCAGACAAACCACGTGCTCTGGGTGTAAGCTCTGCTACTCAGCAGGACTGGGGCACTGTGAGACTTATTTGTCAGGATTACCTGCCAGTGGAATTGTTGAAGCCTCAAGGGCTCTTAGTGCTTTAATTGGGCCCCAACAGGGTGTGGGGTTGAGGGATTTTTTTTTTTTCCAAATTTAACCTTAATGAATCCCATCCCCCTCCAGCCTAGGCAGCACAGATCTAACTGCCACTATTTAAAAGCATAGGTCTGCTCCTGTTCTTTGCTCTTGTGGACTCTGAAATTCCTCTGGGCAGGGGGGAAGGGATGGCTCTGTCCCAGCTTGCCAGAAGATGCTCCTTAATTGGTTACTACAAGCAGTATCCTTATTTGAAACTGCTGTTGTTTCCTTTGTCAAGTCTCTAGTTCTAGATGTACTCCAAATAATTATTTCCTTCTTTGCTAGAAGGAAAACTTGAAAAACTGTGATGTTAAACTCCCCTAGTAAAGTAGTAAAGTCTTGTTTGATCATTTTCCTGCCAAGGTGAGACCATGGGTTTCCTCTGGCCCATCTTTCAGCTTAGCTTAGCCCTCAGTGTGAGCAGGTATCAGTTAAAGAACTGGTCTCCTCAGTGTCCTTCTCTTTGCTTCCAGATGAATTAGATCATCTGTTCACCACAGCTGGGCTGGAAAAAATCCAGAATCTGGTTGATCGGAGATTGCAAGTGAACCGTGGGAAACAGATGACAATGTATCGGGTGTGGATCCAGTGCAAGTACTGCAAACCCCCCACCCTTCAGCCATGAGGCATGTGGACTTTGGGCTGGAGCTTCTTCATCTCCTTCTGGTGACATGTGTGTGATGCCGTTCTGCACACCCAGGACCTCAGTGCCTTGTACCATGCCTGGCATCACTTCAAGTGAGTTCTGCTAAGGACGAATGCCCTGAGAGTAGAGCAAGCATTTTAGATGTCATAAAATCACAGACTATACTGAGTTGGGAAGGACCTGTGAAGATCAAGTCCAACTCCTGGCCCTGCACAGGACACCCCAACAATCCCACCCTGTGCCTGAAAGCATTGTCCAAACACTCCTTGAGTTCTGGAAGCCTTGGGGCCGTGACCCATTCCCTGAGGAACCTGTTCAGTGCCCAACCAGCCTTTGTGGGAAGAACCTCTTTCTGATATCCAGCCTAACCCTCCCTGGACACAGCTCTAGCCATTTTCTCGAGTCCTGTCCCTGGTCAGGAGAGTGAAGAAATTGGTTCCTGCTGCTCTGCTGTCCCTCAGGAGGATGTTGAAGATCCCAGCGAGGTCTGACCTCAGTGTCCTCCATCTGAACAGACCAAGTGCCCTCAGCCAGTCTTCATATGGCTTACCCTCAAGGCTCTTCACCATTCTCATGGCCCTTCTCTGGATGGTTCTAGTAGCTTAATGTCTTTTTTATCTTGTGGGGCCCAAAACTGTCCCCAGCACTTGAGGTGGGGCTGTCCCAAAGCAGAGCAGGACAATCTCCTGCCTGACCAGGAATGCTTTACCTAATGCCCCAGGACACAGATGTCCTTCCTGGCTGCCGGGGCTCTGCTGACTCAGGTTCAACTTGCCATGGACCAGGACACCCAAGTCACTTCCTGCAGGTGCTCTCAGCCTCATTCCCCAGTCCACCCACACATCCAGCCTTGCCCCTTCCCACGTGCAGAATCCAGCACTTTCCCTTGTTGAACTTCCCATGATTGGTGATTGCCCATTTCTCTGATTTGTCAAGGTTTCTCTGGAGGCCCTCTCTGGCCCTGAGAGACTTGCCAGCTCCTCCCAGTTCACTGCAGACAGCAAACTTCCTTAGTATTCCTTCAAGTCCTGCATCCAGTTCTTTAATGTGGATGTTGAAGAGCACAGGCTTGAGAAGGGTGCCCTTTAAATGTCATGCTACTGGTCTGCATTTTAAAAATTATTTATGGTTTTAATCTAAGAGATGGTCATGGTGTCTTACAGCAGCTGAGCAAGTTGAGGAGTGACTTGCTCACACTCTGGATTTCCACATGAAACAGGAGAGCTCTGACCTTATCTCTGTCTTGTGTACTCTTGTCTTGGCAACAAGCATACAAAAGATAAACCTCCTCTTCTCTGCAACTGCTTGCTGATATGAATCCCTTGGCCAGCTCATCTCGTGCAGCTATTTCCCAGTCATTCAGGTGTGTGCCAATCCAGGAGTTAAAATACATTGATCTCAGGGCAGGAGCTGAGACTATGTGAGTCTGTGTGTACCAGCTTTCCCCAGATGATTCAAGGTGTGGAGATAATCTGTGGATGCTGCTCTGCCCTCACTGTCCACAAGGATGTCTTCCCAGGGAACCAGCAAACAATAGCTCACGTGCTATAAATTACTCTCAGGCAGGGTTCAGGTTTTCAAAAGTTTGGTGCTGATGCCAGTTTTAGGACGCCTTCAGAGTGCAGCAGATCAGAAGAAACTAACAGGACCAGGGTTTATAAATAATTAGCTGCTTTTCCTACTGGCTGCAGCTTCCAGGTCACAAACTACCCTGCCATTGTGATGTGCTAAACAAAACATGAGACACTTTCTTTAATCTGAAATCTCGAGGAGGTTTAATTTTTGCACTCTTGTTTAATTTCTTAAGAGGAAGCCAACGTGGCTTTCAGAAGGTATTCCCCTGTCTTTTGACAGCAAATATCTTTTATCTCAGCTTGTTTTCTTCTGTTATGTTTGCAGTGTGGTATGACAGGTATTGGAATCAGTTTTGTGCTTTTCACTGGTGGTTTGATTCATATAAATCAGGCTTGCAAAAACTGTAGCAATGGGGAACAAAGCAACACGGACCCCCTTATGCATCCAAAGGAGATTGCTTTATTATAGAAATTGCCCCTTTTTTATACCTTTTAATCTCCACCTGACATAACTGAAACCAAACCGAGGCCTAACAGAATTTAACAGAAAGAGTGCACCCATTGGCTGGCTCAGCTGCAGTGCTGCTGTCTGTACATCCTATCAGCCAATCAGCTTCCTGCTCACCACTGTCCACGCATTCCTCCAGCCAATCACAACCTCACTTCCAGCTGTCACTCAGCTGACTCCTCACTCATAACTGCCTCTCGCCCCTCAGCTGAGTTCCACCCGTCTGCAGCTGTGCCTTTTCCACAGGGCCTTCTGGTCAGCACAAGCCTTAGCAACTTTAACAATTATACCCCCATATCCCACATCTCCCCCCGTTTTGTTTTTTTTTTTTAATTAGGCAACGAAAACCTACTAGAAAAAACCTAAACAACTCCTAAAACATTAATAACAGTGACAACAATAATTATAAAAACTGTTTAAAAACTGTAACGTGCTTATAAAATAGCAACTATATGCACATAGAGTCAGGATGGTGCGACAACAGGTTGCACACACCGTGATGGATTCCACCTGGTGGCCTGTGGAAACACAGGCATAACCTCTTCCCCATGTCATTAAGTCCAGGGGTCCCTTCTACTGTCCAGTTAATTTACCATTTATCATTAAATTTTAATTTACCAAAGTCCTTTACCATTACTAGAGGTCTTAGATGAGCCTTTGTGTTGAAGGAATACTGTCTCTTGCATGCAGTTTGTCTCATCTCATCCCAATTTAAAAAATTGAGGACATACAAGGCTTTAGCTAGTCTGCCATGAGGGCACCGCACGTCCCCCTCTTTTTGTTTTTCAGGCATGGTTTTTAGGGTTCTGTGGGCATGCTCAGCAATAGCTTGCCCTGTGGGAGAGTGGGGAATGCCTGTATGGTGAAACACACCCCATTGCTGCAAGAAGTTACCAGCTTGCTCTGAGGTGTAGGCAGGTCCTTTGATGGTGTTGGGAAGGCCCAGAGTGGTGAAACAGGTGAGCCAGTGCTGCATAGAATCACAGGCCTTCTCTCCGGTATGAGAAGTTGCCATTAGGAAATGGCAATATGTGTCAACAGAAACATGAACATATTTCAAATGACCAAACTCTGGGGTAATATCAGTTTGCCAAACGGAGTTAGGAACAGGAACAATCCCACGACAGGAGGGACAAGACAACAGGATATCACAAGCCTGTGAGGAGATCAATTGAAATTGTTTGTGAAGAGAACAAGCATTCTGGTGGAAAAAGTCATGAGATAACTTGGCCTGAGCAAAAGTATTTGGTACCACACCTGTCATCACAGTAATATCTGCATAGTTACTACCTTCTGCAATAGGCCCAGGTAAACCTGTGTGGGAGCAAACATGTAACATAAAAATCATGCTGCTGGATGTTAATCAAAGTCCACAGTGTTCTTAACTCTGTAAAGAAAAGATGGTTATTAATATGCTTTAAATAGGAAGATTCTAAACAGAATGCAACATTGGCAGTATATGAGGAATCAGTTATGATGTTAAGTGGTTCCTGTGAAAATAACTGAAAGTCATATCGGATAACAGCCAACTCTAAAATTTATACGGAAGCATCTTTTAACATTAATACCCTTTTATGCCACTGGGCAGAGTCACCTCCACACCAAACCACTGCAGTTTTGTTGGTTTTGCTGGATGTGTCTGTAAAAAGTTGGTCCGTTGGCGGGGGTCATGATGCAGCGACGCTTTGCGTACGAGGGGAGGTTACCCATCTCTGTCCATAAACAATGGAATAATGGATAATTGTCCAGAAAAATCTGCAAGTACAATTTGAAAGTTAGTGTCTTCTGATAGTAACCATATGAAATTTCTTGCTATGCCTTTACTTGCAGGTATGTAAATGGTATGTGGATCTTGGCCACTCAGAGTTTGTAGTCACTCTTTGCCTTTCTTAATTAAATTAGAGGACATACCATTAACAGTCCACACAGTCTTTGTTGCTGTGTGAGGTAAGAATGACCATCCTAACACATGTAAAAGGTCTTTATCATTAACAAACCATTGAAACAGAGCAGCAAAAGGTTGAAATTTGCTAGCAATTATAACAAGGTACACAGATTAATCAGGATCCCACCTCCAATTTTGTCGGTTTTCTAGTGCTTGAGCACAGTGTGCAAAGGCAGTTTTAGCTTCTGGGGTCAGCTGTCAGAGCAAATACGGGTAGGGGTTTCCTCTGAGTAAGTCAAATAAAAGGTGCAAAAGTTTTATAGATAGACCCAAAACAGGACACAACCAATTCAAGTAACCTAGGAGTTTCTGTAATTCATTTAAAGTTTGGTGTCTTTAACACAAAGCCTTTAAAGGCTGAGGGCTGATGGTCTGTTGAGTAATTCTACATCCCAGATAATGCCACAGGGACTCATGTTGTAGCTTTACAAGTGCCACAATGAGTTCTGCATTTTGAATTGCCTGCATGACAGCTACCTGAATAGAACATAAAATGGATTGAGCTGCAAATAAAATCTTATCCATATAATATATATGGTTGCAGCAGGAAATTTATGATGGACAGGCTGTAGGGCAAGATTGATTACCCTTTAGCATGTAGTTGTACTGTTACAAATGGTTTGTGGCAACATGTTCCAATGAAATCTCTTCATTGTTTCTGCATGATTCAGGGTAGGCACAGAAGAGGCAAACCAAGGTGCATCATCAGGATGTAAAGGGATGGTGAAAAAACAGTCTTTTAGGTCTAAAATTACTAAGGGCCAATTGAGGGGAATGATTGTGGGTGATGGAAGCTTAGGCTGTGGAGCCCCCATAGGTTCAATAACTGCATTTACTGCCTGTAGATCCTCCAATAATCGCAGCTTGCCATTTTGCTTAGGTATACAGAATACAGGGGCATTCCAGGGGCTAGAAGATGGGCATATATTGCTTAAGGGCAATTGCTCTTCCACAAGCTGTTTTAAATATAGTAGCTGTTCCTTTCATAGGAGCCATTGGTCAACCCACACAGGGTCTTCAGTCCACCATGTGAGTTTACCTATGTCCAGTGTTTGATTTTGGAATGGCTGATCAATGGCCCCTATGAAAAAAGGTTCTCCAGTGAGGTTGAGTCTATTTGTACGGTTGTTCCAAATTGTCCCAGAACATCTCCTTCCCATAATGTGCATGGTATAGAGGCAGTGAATGGGGCAATCTGGGCAGTTTGCCTATCAGAGCCAAGGACAAGCTGAAGGTGAGCGCTAGGTCTAGGGCGCTGCATTCCTCCCACCCCAATTAGGGTTGATGTGGGTCTGATTGTGGGCTGATTACTAGGCCATTCATTGCTTTTAATAATAGAGACATCAGCTCCAGTATCAACAAGCCTTTTAAAATTTTTGCCATCTATACTGCAATGTAAGATTGGCTGAGCTGTTGTAATAGAGCTTGTCCAGAAAACCTGTGGCTGACCTGTGCTACCAAAGTTATTTGTGCCATGTTTACCCTTGCCACTGGGGAAGGGTATAAGTTGTGCTGTACATTGGCCTGCAGGTATAAAGCAAGGTGGCACGGGAGTCCATAGCATAATTTGTAATTTGCCTTCATAATCCGAATCAATAACTCCAGGTAGTACAGAAAGTCCCAATTTAGTGGCAGAGGAATGCCCTATTAGCAAAGCATGGATGTTATTACCAAGGGGTCCCCACTCCAGTAGGAACTAAGTGCACTGAAGATGTCATGAGAGTTACTAAGTCTCTGGAGGCAAGGTCCAGCCCTACACTTCCTGTGTGCAGGCAGGCTTGCTTACCACATGTTTTGCCTTGCATTTTTTTGATTCTCTGGGGTGCACAGACCCACCCCCTGCCAGAAGCTGCCCAGCTGTGTAGCTTTCCCTTTTACAGGGTACTGGGAGCGGCATTCAGCAGTCCAATGCTTCCCTCTTCCACACCAAGGACAGTCTCTAGGTGGTATTTTTATCCCATCCCTTTGTTGAGGGCAATCCTTTTTAAAATGACCCATTGAACAGCACTTAAAACAACCCCCCGCCTGTGTGTCCAAAACCTGGAAGTGTGCGGCTAAAGCCGCTGCTTGAGAGTTAGTATTGTAAGCAGTAGTTCCCACATTTTGGCATGCTCCAACCATATCTGCTATGTCATAAGTATGCGGGTTGCAAACAGCAAGCAATGCCTTTCTAGGCAGGTCTTAATGAACTAAGAATGTCTTCATTCACATTTGTGAAAGCAAGCTGCCACAACAGAATAACTCTGGCTTCATCATTACCAACTTGCTAGGAGAGCGCGGCTTGTAGTCTGTCCAGGAACTACACAAACGACTCCTCCGGACCCTGTAAAATCTTAGCAACCGACGTGTTAGAATTGATACCTGTCCCCCGGAGTCACTGCAGTGCTTGCAAAGCTAGGTGGGTGGTGATATCGTACACGTCACACGGGTAGCTTGCCTGTGCTGTAGGGACTGCGAAAGCACCCTCTCTGGTCAGCTGCACAACGACAGTTGGTGGATTTCTGTCTCACAGCGCTTGAGCCTGGGTTGTACACAGTTCTCAGTAATTGGTTAGCCAGACTGCAAACTGCATTGCTGTTAGAATCATCTTCATGATGCTTTTCTAGTCATGAGGTATGAGGACAAGCACAGTACTTATAGACTCTAGGTAGCTTAGGGCATGATGGGAAGATATGCCGCTTTCTTTTACTAGTGTCCTCAGTTCTTTAATTACTTTGTAGTCTCGCTCTCAGTACGCCGGTGTTCTTTCAACGCATATATTACTGGGCAGGCTGTAAAAACTGCCAAGTCGCCCTTCTTCATGGTGGCTTCCCTGCATTTCTGCCAATGCTGGACTACTGCATCACCATTTTGGGCAGGGAGAGAGCCTGCCACCCGCCTGTGGCGCGGGAGCTCCGCACTGAGGGGATCAACTAAGCAAGGCTTTCCATCAGGGTAAGGCAATTCTGCGGGGCTTGGGTTAATCTCGGGGTAAGGCAATTCTGCAGAGTATGGGTTAACCTCAGGATGGACTACAGGGTCTGGTGGCACTGAGGGTTCGGGGAAATTAATTTCTGAAGCCATGTAATGGCTGCCATTCACACAATTTACTTTAATGGCCACCATGATTGTCCCTCATGTGGCCAGGTACTCACAAGTTTCAGCATAGCTGTCTTTGGTGGTATCAAAAAGTATCTGCCCCACTGCTTGCCAGTCTGATGGAAGGGGTCCATTAAAGGGAAAATCTTTAACATGACTAGACACCCAGTCCAGCAGGGTGCTCAGTCTTGTATCAGCTGTATTAATAGATTGCTGATGTAGGAACTGCCATACCTGGGCCAAGCTCCTGCTTTGTTCCAGGGATAGTCCATCTTCCATATTCTTTCCACGGGTATACTCACCTACTCTAGGTGAGGTGCATGCACTTTTGATTCTTGAGTTCTTTCCCAAACTCTCCTGGATCCTTTTGCCTGGATCCCTCCCAGACTCTTCCCAGCCAGCCCATCCCTTGACCCAGTGGGAGTTGCTACCGGAGTGATAACACACACCCTGCACCACTTCAAAGGTCCCAATTTGGGCCGGCCATTCTGTTGCAATGGGGAACAAAGCAACATGGACCCCCTTATGCATCCAAAGGAGATTGCTTTATTATAGACATTGCCCCTTTTTTATACCTTTAATCTCCACCTGACATAACTGAAACCAAACCGAGGCCTAACAGAATTTAACAGAAAGAGCGCACCCATTGGCTGGCTCAGCTGCAGTGCTGCTGTCTGTACATCCTATCAGCCAATCAGCTTCCTGCTCACCACTGTCCACGCATTCCTCCAGCCAATCACAACCTCACTTCCAGCTGTCACTCAGCTGACTCCTCACTCATAACTGCCTCTCGCCCCTCAACTGAGTTCCAACCATCCAGCTTGCTGCTGTGCCTTTCCCACAGAGCTTTCTGGTGAGCATAAGCCTTAGCAACTTCAACAGTTTGACAGTTATAATCTCATATCCCACAAAAAACTTCATGTGCTTGTGTGATCCTGGGCCACCATTAGGGAACTACAGTTTTCTTTTCCTGTTACAAGTCTCACTAGTACCTGCCCTTTAGTTGAAGAAGAAAAATCTCTTGCTTTATTTAGTTAATGAAGCATCAAGATGTGTTGTATGTGTCCTGCTGGCTGAAGCTCAGCTCCCCTGTATTTTATTAGCCAGACACTTGTATTTGGAGCTTGACATTGTCACCTCTAGAGCCACATAGATTATGAAATAACTGCTATCTTGAACCAGAGGAGAGAGGTTGTGCTTGTTTGAAAACAAACCAATGGGAGATCCCAGGTCAGAACTACAATTTAATAGGAAAGGTAAATAAAGGCAAGAAACACAGGCTCACACAGGATACAACCTGACACCCTGTTGGTCAGGGTGGTGCTAGTCCCATTAAATGGTGACTGCAGTCCTCTTGAAGTGATTGATGTGGTTCCTGTTGAAGCAGTGATCCTGTAGAAGGGTCTGGTCTTCCTCTGAAGGTCCAGTGATGGTTATGTAGCTCTTGTCTTCTGGGAATCCAGTAGGTAAAGATTCCTATTTGGCTTCTGCTGAGCATAAGCCTGACCCCAGAAGCTCTGCAGTCACTGCTGTGTTTTCATGCTAAACATAAAAAGTCTGGTTCCCTGGCAAGGCTGAGGCCTCAGCTAAGGTCTAGGCAAAACACAGCTCAGGTCCTCTGGCAGCAGGTGAGCAAGCTGAAGCCTCCTCAGCTTATCCAGGCGCAGAGTCAGGTTTAGCAAGAGCCCTGTGAGCGTTAGACCTGACATGACTCATTTGACCTTCTCAGTGACAGACCTTCTCTGTGTTACTGGGGCCTCAGGCAGTTCCCTGGTGTCCTTTCCCTCCTGGTCCCTGAAGGAAGACTTCCTCCTGGGATAGCTTTATCGCCCCCCAAGAAAAAAATTATTGGGGTACACAATCAGCATAATTAGTGTGACTTAAAGTAATTTGAAAAAATGTCTTATTGATTAATCATCCAAAGGCTTGTAAGCAGTGCAGGAAAATATGTTTTTAATTATAAACAGAATTTATGTAAGTTGATGGACTCCCTTTAAATTCAAACTCCTGAGTGGGAGAAAATGAAGGCTTATTTGTTTGTGCTTTCAAGGCTGTATCCCAGTTGCCTGGTTTTAACTTGGACTGCAAGCAAAAACTTCTAGCCTAGTGAGCCTGGAACCATTGAAGTGGCTCTTTGCCTTTCTTAATATTCTTAGTTCTGCTGGAGTATCTAAGCAGTCACTCAGCAGGGCCCATGCTGGGCAGACATGCTTTTGTTTCCTGTCCTTTTGGTGTTCAGAAAGCAACAAGTTAATGCCCTTGAGTTAAGCCAGGCCTCCTACAGACAGATACTGTTTGAGCTTCGTTAACTAATCCCTACCAGCTCCTGTTCTCTCAGAAGCTGCTGTTCTCCTGCCACTCCAGGCCTTGCCTCCTACACAGCTCTTGCAGCAGCTTCTGCCATTCCTGCTTTGGGCTTGCTGAGCAGTCTGGGTTGCTCAAGCTTTCCGGCATGTTTGAAGGAAATCTCCACATTGACTTTTACCATGCTGAAAAGACAGGTTAAGTGCCATTAGTGTATTGGGTTTTTTTTTCCTCCTCTTCCTTCTTAGCAGAGTAACGTTAACTCTAAAGCCTTTCTGAGCGTTTCTGCTCTGGTTTTGTTCCCAGCATTCCAAGTCTTGTGGTCTGTGGCTTACAGGCAATGCCAGCGTGGCCTGATGAGCCTCCCAAGCAGAAGAGATGATTTCATAGTTCTTCACATGCGCTGCCCTGGCAATCTTGGAGCCAGGCATTGTTACACTTCGGAAAATCTGGTCCTGAGTCTTGCCAGAAGATGGTGAGTTTCCTTGGAGATTCATAGAATGTTTTGGCTGGAAGGGAACTTTCTCATCACCTGTTCTGACCCCTCACATAATCCTTTCTTGTGGGGATAATGCCGTCAAGCCTGTGACTTCAATTTGGACTTGGAGCTAGTCCTTCAGAAAGGACTTTGATCCAGCCATGGTGCTGAGGCCTCCCTTCACTGACTCCAGTGAAGGGCAAAGAAGCTTTTGCTTCCCCAGGTACATCATTCTTCTCAGAGCATTGTGGTTTCATAGCATAGACAGGCTATGAATTGAGAGGCAGGAGGGATCAGGGGAGGCAATGTGAACAAGGGGCTGCAGGGTATTTCTGATGCTGTTGCTTCAAAACTAAGTAAATTGTAAATTCCACTGCAAATTGGAGCTTTCACCTTATCTTCCTGACAGCACAGCAAAGATGAGAACAGCAGTCATCTGTAGTGATTTGGATTGTTACAATGGTCATCAAATTGTATGTGAGATCAGACACAATTATCTTCTCTCCCAAATAATTCTGCCCTGCCTTCTTTGGGTATGCCACCACCATTTCTAATATGCAGTGAGTTCTAGAGCTCTGGGATAAATGAGACCTGATTATTTTCAATATAATTGTGAGCAGAGGGAACCTCCTTGTGCACACACCAGCAGCTTTTGGCACAGCATCATAACGAAAGCTGGAAGAGCTTCTTGCTGTCATTGGCATTGGAATGAACTCTGGCTTGTCCCCCACTGGATTCCCTACAGGAATTGCAGCCCCAAACTGAACTTAACTGTTTTTCCTGAGCAGTGCTGAAAGATGAACAGGTTTGGAGTTGCAGAGATAAGTTATTACAGGATTTGGGGACCATCCTTCCATCTCTATAAACACAGATGAAGGGAAACTGAGTCATGCAGTCTCTCTTCTGATTTGTCAGTCAGAGAAGTGCCACCATTTTTGGTTTGTTGCCATACTGGGGAAAATAAATCCGTGAGGGAGGATGCCACAATCAGGACCATTTTTGCTACTGTTACTATTTCTCTTCCTTGACAGGGGTGCCTGGCACACATTCTTGTGTGTAGTGTCCCAAGACACTGACTTCAGCAGAAGTTCTGATTTTAACTGTGTTTCAGGGCAAGATAGAAATTACCAGGAAAATGACAATTAGAAATTTTTGGAGGACCCTCCTGTGAAGCGAGGTGTTGTGGAGGAAAGGAGTTGTCAGCTCTGTGCTTAACCAGCAAAGCTCTGGAGTTTGTGCTTTTAGCTCTCGCTGAAGGCAGTAAGTTCCTGTGTGTGACTGCCTGGCTGAATGGGAGCTTGTGTTGCTTAAAAAGTGGGACACGTTGCAGGAAATTACCTTTGTAGGCAGCCCTGAGTGCTAATCTGAACTAAATAGGATACAGCATGAGTCAGAAGAGCATGAGCCAGGCCTGGACACTTGGCTGGAACACAGGCAGGGAAAGGCAAGGGAATCTGAGCCATGTGTGCCTCTGCTTTTCCCTCCTGCCCAGGGATTGTATGCCATGTTGTCATGCCAGTGAAGGCTTTTATTCTTGGTCTTTGACCCACAGTGGGATGAGCAGGAAATGGCAGCAGTTGGAAAGCAGTGATGGCAAAACTTACTACTGGCAAGTTTTACATGTCAGCACCTGCCAGCAGCTCCCAGCCTGTTGGCGGTTTCCAGGAAAGAAGAAGACTCTGGTGAGGTTTGGACTCTGCAGTTCTAAGCTGTGCTCTCTCGTGTTAACCCTAAAAAGCCCTCCACTGCAAGCACAAACATAGCATGGGATCAGCATCCTGATTTTGGAGTGGAGCGTGACTGCTGTATTCAGGTTGTCTTTGGATAAGAACCCTTGTAGCTCTTGCAATTTTATGTTATGTGGAAGTTAGGGAGTTCCGGGCGATTGCCAAATCTTTGGAATATGAAACTTGCGTTCAGCTCCCGTGAAGCTGCTGTTGGTAGTCCCTGTTGCATGGGCCAGGCTCACACCTCTGTGCTGTGTGTCGAACACGAGGGGATCTGCTCAGGTACTACCTTTCCCTAGGGGTCATTGGATATGGCTTTCCTCATTTGGAGATTAAATTGCTTGGTCTCCCCTCAGACTCCTTCTTCATCCCTGGGACCAGGCTCAAGTCTTACTGCATATCCCCCTCACCTGGGGAGCAGTACCTGGGCAGGGCCTCTGTAATTACACAGCCACATAGCTTTTTCCACATTCAGTGCCAATAGTGGATGTGAAGAGGTCAATGGAGGTTATGCAGAAAATTAAATCTGACTTTTCCACAACTGCAAGTGACTTCTTCCCTACTGAGATGAGCCTCGTTAGGAAGGTTGGAATGTATTTGCAGACATTTGCAAAGAGGCTGAATATACTTAGAAAAAAGTGTGTGCAGTAACTCCAGCTTTACAATAAGATGTTGATTTAATTTTCCTCTTACACAAATCTTAGAGCAGTTTGTCTAAATAAGGCTTTCCAAAGCCCTGTAAGGTAGAATGTTATTATGTGTAACAACTGAGGCACGGACTCAGACCAGCAAGGAATCAGAATCATTTATTCAAAGAAACAAGCTGCTTTTATACACTTCTTCGAGACACAGTATTTCCTTACATGGGAATTCTCACTAAGCGACCTATCACCCATCGCCACGTCAGCAACACGCTTTCTTAATATCCTTCTGTGGGGTGGTCAGGGCTGTTCAGCGTCTGTCAGCTTCTGGCAGGCTCCTCTCTGCAGGGCTCTGCCCCGTGGCACCTCCTCTCCCCAAGGTCAGGCAGAGACAAGCCTCTCTGCACTGCCATGTGCTTCTTTGTGCTCCATGTGCTCCTGCAGGTGCGTGCCGCGGCCTGCAGCTCAACTCTGTCCCGTCTCTGACCCACAATTCCCTGAATTTGTTTTATACGAACAAGAATCACTAAACTAAACACTCCCAACATTAGAACATTCCAACATTGGCATTGGCCCACAACCCAATCCAAACAAGCTTCGTTCATCTTGTTCTCTCAACTTCCCCACAAGCTGAGAAACAAAGCCAGAACAACCAAGGCTGGTTGGATCACTCTTGCAGGTACCATCGTGGACTGGAATCTGTGAAAACACAACCATAACTTTGCCCCCAGGTTTTCAATGGAAAAGGTCCTTCCTATTTTCTACTTTCAAGATTCTTAGTAAGTCTGAATGAGCTTGTGATTCACAAAAATGTTGTTGGACTGTGGTTAGGTCATTCTGAATGTGACTGTAAAAGTTAAGAACATGTAAGGCCTTTGTGGGGAATATAGCTCATCCCCACTCTTTTTTGTTTTAACAACTATAACATGAACATATTTCAACCCAGTAAAACAATGCATATAAAACACAACAAGCACTACTGAGTAAAAATAAGCAAGATAATACCTTTAACTGCCTAAATACTTTACCATCACCCAGAGTCTGCCATTGCTGGAGAGCCCTGTTGCTGTTGACCTCGTTTCAGAGAGACAAGACACACTCTTTCAAGGCGTGAAAAAAGCTACCACTTTATTTGATACATCCCTTTATATAGTTTTATAAACCCTCCCATGTCTAGTCCCTACTGGTCAGTAATAAGCTGTTACCCCATAGTAATTGGTCAGTCTTGGACAAGGTGTCTACATGCAAGAAAGGGTTGTTTGTGAGATACTGTTGTCATTCTTTTGCTGAGACAATTGGGATTGTTGAAACAGGTGCAAGAAAACAGTCCTAATCTGTAGAATTACTTTTGCAGGGAAACAAGTTGTTTTTCGCCATTACAGGTTTTTGTTTTCATGAAGAGCTTTTAGCTTTCTCACAGCTATGTCAGACCAAGTTAGGATTCAGTCTGCAAAGCCTTATACAGGCCTGCTGTTTGCTGCCACAGAGACCCGTTTCACAGTGAGGACCTGGAAAACCTTTCCTGGACAAGATTTCTAAGTTTACCTCAAAAGGGAGTCCAGCTCTTATGAGACCAAATCAGCAAGTCAAAATGAATTGATTACACTTCTAGTGCAGAAATACTTGGGTCTGGTGTTATACTTCCCTGTCTAGCCAGGGCCAGGGCTAGGCCAGGGCCCAAGCCTTGACTGGGACGGTGTCCCCAAAATATCTACAACCAAACCTTTATTAATGTAACCAAAAGAATGCATATAAGTAACATTAAATAATTATCTTACAACTAAATTCCTTTGTAAAAACTATGTATTAATGCTGTGTGGGTCCAGAAATATACTACCATCACCCAGAACCTTAAATGTAATTAACAGTCATGTAAAAATCTACAGCTTAGTGAAAATCTAAAGTTAGTTTTTAACAAGAGCAAAATTTTACTTAAAAATACAGAAGCATCCATTAAAAAAAGCAATTAGAACAATCAAGGGGGTCACAGGGTGGTATGGTAGGAAAGCAATATTTGAGATAGGCTCCAGGATTGTGGCAACATTCTGAGTAACAAAAACAGGAGAGTTTCACAGACCAGTGGCAGGAACTTTATGCCAAGCTTGCAGCCACCCCTGCAGAAGATGGCGGCCTCATCTCCCTGGGCAAACCCTGCCTTGTGTAAGGAGCAGGGACATGGCACTGCACCTGCCAGTGCCACCAGGCTTCTTGGGTCACCTTCTTACTGCTCACATGCAGAGAGCCGCACACGTCCCACCGGACCTGCTATGTCACCGGCACAGCGTTTGCCGCCGTCCCCTGGCCGTGCCATATGCTTGCTAGCATGGCACGGCCCTGCCCTGCGCTCACCACCATGTGCTTGGCACCTTGCACTCACCACCGCCGCTACAGCGCTGCACCCCTGCAGCTCCCTACGCCCTCCCGCTGCCGCCTCTGCTGCTGCTGCTGCACTCTTGCAGAGGGCAAATGGAGAGGGAACGCTCTACCGCGAATGGCCCACCCAGCTCCAGCTACTCACCACAACACAGCTCCGCCTGATGTCACAGGGCAGAACAACCACTTCTAGGACACCATCAGGGTCCCCTCCAGGATGAAATGGGTTGGGGAACCAGAAGCCATCTTCTGGTTCTCCTCCCACACCCCCAACAGACTTACGGTCATTTGCTGGCAGTGCAGAAGAGGTCAACATGCCTGCTGCAGTGGCACAAGCATCCTTCTTTGTCCGGTCTGTGGGTGCCACATGCACCATGAGTGCCTTGCACACAGTCCACCACGGATGCAAAAGCTTTGTCAGCACTGCATTGACTTGCATAACTTGGTCCCACAGTGCATCCCCAAAAGTGTCCCATATCCGAGGGTCAAAAATACTGGTATCGTCTAAAGCTGAATCACAGTCTTTTGCCCAGAAGAAGAGTTTGTCCAAATCTGTAGATTCAACTTTCCTGATGTGCTTTTTTAAAATATCTTCTAATGTCTCTGTGACGTTCTGTTCATCCCCCATCGTTCTCAGCTGCTACCCTCAGCCTTGCAGAAAAGTTGAATGGCACCACAAGCTTTGTTTCAGTTCCCAGGCTTTGTTTCAGCCACCTGTAAAGTTCAGCCGAGCATTGCTACTGGTGCAACCACTAGTTGCCTATCAAGTCCCAATTTGGGATGCCATTTTTAACAACTGAGGCACGGACTCAGACCAGCAAGGAATCAGAATCATTTATTCAAAGAAACAAGCTGCTTTTATACACTTCTTCGAGACACAGTATTTCCTTACATGGGAATTCTCACTAAGCGACCTATCACCCATCGCCACGTCAGCAACACGCTTTCTTAATATCCTTCTGTGGGGTGGTCAGGGCTGTTCAGCGTCTGTCAGCTTCTGGCAGGCTCCTCTCTGCAGGGCTCTGCCCCGTGGCACCTCCTCTCCCCAAGGTCAGGCAGAGACAAGCCTCTCTGCACTGCCATGTGCTTCTTTGTGCTCCATGTGCTCCTGCAGGTGCGTGCCGCGGCCTGCAGCTCGACTCCGTCCCATCTCTTCCCACAGTTTTGCCCATTTTATGCAGGAGAAAGAGAAGCAGGGGGCAATCCCTGTTGAGAATAAAGTCCTCTTGTATTCTGGGAATCCAGGAGTGAGCAAGGACAGGGAAGGACTTGCTGGCACATTCAGGAGGATCACATTGTTTCAAATGCTTGCAGAACCAGCGGATATTTCCAGTACTGTGTGCTTTGGGATGGCAGAAATGTTTCTTTCCTACCTGCGAGGCTTGTTTCCCCTCAGCTGGGCCATGGCAGCTGCGCAGTTCCAGGTGGCTGCGTGATTCCAGGTGCCTGCACACAGCTGCCTTCCTCCTCCAGCAGCAGGACACGGTTTGCCTTGGTACAGGGCTCTGAGACTGCACATGGCTTGCTGCTTCTGTGAAGGCTGAGTGACCTGGATGCTTTCCTACTGGGTTTGGGTATCAAAGCCTCCCTAATGGGATACCTGAAGGTGTAGACAGAGGGAGGGGCAGGAACAACCTCAGAGATAAACTCCATTGTGTAGGAGGGTGGAGACTCTGGAATGGCCTCAGGAAGGAGTCAGGCAATGGCATGTTATCTCTGAGGCGCTCAAATACCAGTTGTCTCCCTAAGGAAAATGAGGAAAGACACTTTTAATGTTCTTAGTGTGGCAGAAGCTCTACCCTCAGTAGACAAGAATCCGCACAAGGGCAACATGTTTTGAATGGACATGTTTTGAATGCCCCAAGCCTAGAAAAATCTTCACTGGCAGCTCATGCCTCATTAGGTCTAACAATATCTGCTGTACAGACAAGGGTAGGCCTCTTCAGGATGTGATGTGATGCCTGGAGGTGACATCATCCCGTGGTGCTAAAATCTTAAAAAGCCTGTTGAGTGTTGTACTCTTGTGGGTTTTGGTTGGGGTTTTTCTTCCCCAGTGTGATAAAATGTTTGGATTTGAGATCACTTATGCCAGTTTTTACGTTTTAAAAGTTCAGGCTATTTGTTGTTTTCTCCAGTCCCCGGCTGCCTCTGTCCTAATACCATTGAGGAATCTCAGCTCTTCTGTTCTGTACCTTATATCAGTAGATTTCCAGACCTTATGGCAGTACAGAAATGCTTGGAAAAATGCAGTTAGTGTAATCCACAAGCCTGGAAAGCAGAGACAAAGAAAAGTCACCAAAAACACATTAAAAAGATCAGAATCTTTACTTCTGACATTTTATCTTTTCAAAATTGAAGGCAGAAGGAACTTGTTATATGCTCTGTTAAAATCTCTATAAAATCTTACCCAACTTTGGTGTAATCTAACCTGTGGGTTAGCAGAGAAGCTGTGGTGGAAAGGCAGGGCTTGCTGCTGTTTTGCTGAGTGTGCTGTGCTTGTGGACGGGAGCTCCAAGCTCCAGTGACAAAGAAAATGGCTGTGGCAGCTGAGTAGTTCTTCAGAACATGACACAAGTGCTGTGTACTAGGCATATTACTGACATCCAAGGAGGCTGAGACAAGAAGAGGAGAGCTACCACAGTAATGTAATGAGAGGCATTATCACTGGTTGATGGCAGACCTGGAGAGCAGGATGTGCACAGGAGCAATCTGGCAGAGCTGATGCTGGAGGAGAGCTGGCTTGTCCCCATGGATGAGATAATGTTTGGTCAGCCATGTACATACTCTGTTGCTCACAACAACCTCCTCTGAAAGGACCAAAGCTTAGGGGCTCTTAAAAAGTTAATGAGAAAAAGGGAAAACAGAATAGTTTCATATATCACTCAGGTGGGCTGGAAGGAGGAGTTTTCCTGCATGAGAATTCTTGGAGGTCCAAATAGTCTCTTCTCTTGCTGGGCCCGAATGTGAAACACTCAGAAATTGCTCCCTAACTGTAATATGATGGGAAAAATCAAGTCGAGGTCAACAGAATCTTGATTTCTGACCTTATATTGCTTTAGTTTTGAGGTTTTATAAGCTTTTAGAAGTAGTATCTTAGAAGTTGACATTAGAATTTTTAACTGAATCAGAAAATTTCTTGTATGAAATGATGAACTATTTACATATTCTAGCCACTTTGAAGAGGAAACCTTTCCCTGTAAGAACAGAAACAAACTGACCTTTTCTGACCAAAAGCACCTTCCAATAATTTGGCTTTCCTTATTGAAAAAACAAACAAACAAACTCCAAAAACAAACAAACAAACAAACAAACCCACAAAACAAAAAAAACACACCAACATAAACAAAAAACCACTCCACCAATTCTCTGCTGAGTCCAAACCTGGGGGATCAGTTCCCAGGAGAGAACTGTCATAAAAAGTAGTCCCAAGTGTGATGTGTCAACACCGATAATTATATTTTTACCTGAGAGACCTTTGCTGTTTCAGGGAGCCCAATCTCACATGTGCTGGCACAGCACCGTTGGAAGTGTTGTACCAGGCTGGGCTGTGCAGTGCATCCCCATTCAGAGCTGTGTCCTGATGGAGTGTAGGAGGAAAAATTTCTGAGATCACTTGGGAAATTCATCCAGTAACTTCCTCCCTACTGTTATCTGACAAACTTTTCTAATATCCCTTATACCTACCTGTACTCTGCTGACAGCAAGTGGGATCCTTAAAGGCTGCTCTGAAATTCTTGCTTACAGCCAGAAATACAGTTACAACTTGTTGATTCCTTCCCTCTCTGAGCCACAAAGGGACCAGCTGCCATGTCTGGTGATGCAATTTTGGCATCTTGGAAAGGAAATGGCAGCTGAAAGTGTTGCTCTGAGCTGCTCTTTGGAGGATGAAGGTGGAGAGGACCATAGTTGAGTGTGCAGCAGAGGAGTGTTGGGAAGGATGTGACTACAGCTGAGGATGAGCTGCTGGACATCCAGGAGCAGAGCTGAGCTAGCAGAGCACTTGGACTGCAAAACACAAGGGCTGCTTTTACAGAATGTGCTGAAGTGGATGTGCCCCAGTCCTGAACTTGAGAGTGAGAAGAGAAACCCCAATTATTTCAGAGGAATGCAGGGCAGGAGAGGGGGAGTCACAGGAGGAGGATAGTGCAACCTCAGTTTATCTGTTCCTTATCAGATGTCACCACCTTCTGTTCTAGGCTGACTTGACAGAGCCCAGGGCTGTTGCCATGGGTCCTCTGACAGGCCTGGAACTCAGCGGTGCATCAAGGGATGTCTTGGAAAGCATTCCTGGCTACAGTGGATTCTCCAGGAGGCTCTCCCTGGGAATTTGGTCCTGCTGGAGGGAAGAAGAAGAGAAACATTGGTCTGTGATTTCAGTGAAAATGACAGTGAGCAAACGACCATCAAGGAATGACAGAGGTTGTGGCTGCTCTAACCCTGAAAGTGTAAAAGGCCAGGTTGGATGGGGCTTAGAGCAACCTGGTCTGGTGGATGTCCCTGCACATGGTAGAAGGTAGGACAGGATGGGCTTTAGGGACCTTTCCAACATAAACCATTTTGTGATTCTGTGACAGCAAAAGTTTCTTCTGGTGGCCTACACGGAAATACTGATGGCATTGTGATACCTGGCAATGCAGTCCCTGGCAATGTATGGAGAAGGAGGAGGAAGTGCCCCATCAAGCACTGTCAAAAAAGCACAGGAAAAATTAGACCAAAATGATCCCCCATAACCCATAAAAGACAGAGGGGGGGACAGTACCATAGATTGGCTGTTACTGGTGTCCAGTTCCAGTACTCTGAGGGGGTGAACTGCTCCCTTTGAAGTTGGAGGTGTTTCTTAGGGCAGTGGAGTCCAGAAGAGCTGGGGGGCTCAGTAAGTCAGTCCCTTTATTAGGTGTAACAGCTCCCACAACTCCTCCTCTCTCCACCCAAAATCAAACTGAAATGCACAAATGAAATTTAAACCTCCTTGAACAATGTTCACTGCAAGTGGTCCTAATTAACGTTCCCTAAATGGCTGTAATTAGCTACCAGCTGATGGAATATTTACTCCAGGATTTTTTTCTTTAAAAACACAACCCAACACAGACGCAAACAACTATTTATTTAATTATTTATTCTACAAATTCCTGCCCCTGATCATGCTGAAAATGTGACTTACAGAGCAGGAGCTGAAACTGGAGTGGCTCTTGTGCTGAAAAAAAAACAGATTAAAGCACAGGAAAAGCAGCTTGCACAAGCAGGCAGCACTCCCAGAGCCATTTGCTGCACCAACTTAACAAAGTACGATAAATTAGCAATTTTAAAGTAACACAATTTCCCCCGTCGCCTCACAGGAGCAGTTTTTCCACAATGCTCTGCCGGCTCCTCTCCACATCCCTTTTGCCAAACTAGTCGGTTCCAGTTCAGTCATAAATCGCTCGATGTCACGTAGTGAAGGGGAGGTGACGGATGTCCCTCTGTGTTCCCAGCCCTGGCAAATCCTTTATCGAGCTCCAGGAACGTCCACTCCCATTGCTAATCCGCGCCTGCCTCCCCTTGGACAGGCCTGGCCACTTCCTTTCCCAACAATCCTCTCCTGCTTGTTTGCTTTTAGGAAAGCTGATTCAGCCTTGGAGCGAGTGGGTGCAACACCCGCAGCGCTTTGGGTCCTGCCCCTGCCGCCTGCAATGAGCCGAATGAACTGCAATGGAGTTGCTCCATTCCAGCTGGAACAAGCCCTATCTTTATTAATTCTGGGGCCTGTTTTCCCCACTGTGGTGGCAGTTTGGCCTTGGAAAGGCCCATTCCAGGTGGTATTTCCAGGGGGCAAGGATGGAGTGGGGATGAACTGGGGGTGCTGAGGTGCCCTTGCACCCTCTACTCAGGGGAATGAGAGTGGTTTGGGGAGCAAGATTGCTCATGGGTGTGTAAGATGGAGACTGGGGAGGAGGTGAAGAACTGGGGATGCATGGATGTTATACCTGCACCCCTTCTCTGGGGCATCCTGGGGCAGAGGGTAGGTCTGCTCCCCTGGTGGTGGCATGTCCCTAGGCCTGCCCTGCCCCACCCCCCTGGCCCTGGCTGGATCTGACTCCCTCCTAGTGCCCGTCATGCCCCAGCACCCTCTGCCCCCCTGACCCCTGTGATCACCCCCTGCCCCCACCTTGCTGACCCTCAGCCCTGACCTCACCCCAAGGCTGGATCCGACCCCTGCGTTGTGCCTGCCCCCTCATCCCTTCGTGACCCCATAGTCCACCTTGACATTCTGTTGCCCCTCAGCCCTGTCTGACCACCCTCCATAGCTCCTGCGCCCCCGGACCTGCCCTGACCCCCAGGCCCTTCTGACCCCGCCTTGTGCCTACCACCCCCAGCCCCCCACCCCACGGGACTCTGAACCTCTGCTTCTTCCCCACACGTGCATTACTCCCCAATGCCCCCCAGACCTGTCCCCACCCCAAAGCTAGATCTGACCTGCCCTTGAGCCTGCTGCCCCTTCAGCCCCCCCGAACCCCGTAACTCCATGGTCCATCCTGAGCCCTTGCTGCCCCCTCAGACCTGTGTGACACCTGCCATGCCCCCTGCCCCCTCAGACCTGCCCTGACTCGCAGGTCCTAATGACAGCCAAGCCCCACCCCCGATCCCGTAGAACTCTGACTCTCTGCTGCCCCCCTGCCCTGTGTGACCCCCCCATTCTTCCTGCCCTCTCCGACCTGCCCTGACCCCCCGGCCCCACTGACCCCCCCCC
>NW_024498708.1:795459-881327 GCF_017590055.1 Onychostruthus taczanowskii
CCCTAGCCCGGAGCCCTCCCTCTCCCCCCCCCGCCACCCTTCCCCTCCGCCCTTCTCAGCCCCGGTACCCGCGGCGGAGGCCGCGGAGCCGCCCCCGGCCTCCTCCTCCCGCCCGTGCTGCCGCCGCCGCTGCAGCAGGTTCCTTCCCTCCCTCCTCCTCCTGCTGCTGCTGCTCCTGCCCCCGGCGGCGGCGGGATCCGCGCGGTGCCCGGGGAACGCTGGGCCGGGCGGCGGCGGCAGGGGCGGCGGCAGGAGCGGCAGCGCCAGGTGAGACCCCCAGGGGCGGTGGGGGCAGCGTGGGGACACCTCTCGCCTCGTCCCCGCCCGGCCCGAGGGTGGGTGGGGGCGGCCACGGGGAAGGCGGTGGTGGGGGTTGGTACCGCGGGCCGGCTCGGGTCACGGTGACAGGGCCGCGGCCTGAGACCCAGGGCGGCGGCAGCGCGGCCTGGGCCCCTCGCCGGGCACGGAGCAGTGCAGGCCCCGCGGCCTGGCGGGCGGGGGTGAGAGCTGGGGGCAGCGCGGGGGCGGCGGAGGGGCCTGGCCTGCGAAGCCTCGGGATGAGGGCTGAGGCGGTGCTGGAGGGGAGGAGGAAGAGGCCGAGGCGGTGCGGCAGCTGGCAGCGGGGCAAGGCTGCTCGCTTGGCGGCTGGTGCCTCTGCGTCCCGAGTGGGTAGGAGAGGGGTGCTGGGTGCTAGGAATCCCCTTCCAGGAGGATAGCAGGGAATGCCAGCCCTGCCTGGAGGGGTGCAACGGGTCCCGGAGCAGCCCCCGGCGGGGGGAACTTGTGTCAGCCCCTTCCCCAGAGCAGCATCCCGGTGTGGGGACGCGATTCCCTGCGGATGGTCACCCTATGATGGACGAGAGCCCTGGGAGCGCTTGAACATCTTGGCGTTTGCAGCTTGTCTGTCATTTTCCTCGCTGCTCAGATTTCCTGTTTTGAAAACTGGGCTGAGAGCTTTGTTGGGCTTTTAGAGGCAGTAGCAGAAATATGGTTGTTTAATAACCACGTTTAGGGTCCCATTAGTTTTTGAAGCTTGGGAGAGCAGTTGAGAATGGCCCCGGATGGATTCACTTTGCCCCTGCGACTTGGAGCCACAGTGTTTGGAGGAAGCGGCAGGGACAAAATGGACAGTTCATAAAAGGAACAATTGTGCACTGCCTCTTCTAGAGGGCACTTGCTGCCCTTCAAGAACTTTCCTCATCGCATATGCTCTTTACACAGCAAATCTTTATCTTCTGTTTCTGGCCTTTTTTTTTTTTTTTCTACCTTAGTCCAGAAAATGAAACTGGAACAGACATTTCTGGAAATGAACTTGATTGGTGCAGTTGGGAAGATGTGATTCACGGTTATAATGAACAGTGAATTTTGTCCCATTTTTTCTCAGTTCAGGATTTGAATTATGTATTTCCTGATTTTTAACCTGTTTACACAGTTCTGCAGGGTAGATTTTTGACCCTTCAAATAAGACATCCATAGTGATCGGTTGCCAAGAAGTACTCCAGGTACATCCAGGGTGTAAAAGCTGCTGTTATTTTAGAAGTGTCTGATGCTTTGCCTTGTAAATTAAAAGGTTTAATCGTGCGTTATTTTCTTCTTATAATCCCATTCTGTGCTTGGAAGAAGCAAAGCTGTTATCAGTGAAATCTGGAGTTCGTGGAGCTCGAGTATTTCCAGGATTGGCCAAAAATAAATTATGGGGTAAAGAATGTTGCTTTTTTTTCTTCTAGTCATGCAGCACGGATGAAAAGCTCTGAAGCTTTTAGTCATAACACTCTGGTCTCATGTTTTCGTTTTAATAAAGCATCCAGTGGGAGAATGTGACATAATTGGTTTCTTGGATTTAGAGATCTTGAAATGGCTGGTACAGCAGAGGAGAGGAAACTCCAACAGGGTTATGGTTTAAATACTATAATATGGTGGCAAAGTCATGTTGTTACTACATGGTAATCTTGCATTTCTCTTGCAAGGAAATGCTCTCTACGTGGTTGTGCTGGAGAACAGGCACTTTTAAGTCTCGTCAGTGGTACAGAATATTAAATGTCTCTTTCCTTTCCTTGCATTTCATAATCTGAGTATTATTCTTCCATAGCAGCAGAAATGATGGAAGAATTGCATAGCCTGGACCCACGCAGGCAGGAGCTCCTGGAGGCCAGGTTCACCGGGGTTGGGGTTGCCAAGGTGAGTGTGAGTACCTGTGGTGACAGGTATGACTGCTTAGCCATCCTGCCTTGTGCTATGGTTGGGTTTTTTAATTTCTACATGGATAATTTTTCATTGCAAACAAATTCTGTGTCACTTGTGTTTTGAACTCTAACATGTCAGGTATCTTAGAGAGGAATGAAAATGGGATCTCTGAGCAGATGTTTTGCTGTACAGAAGATTTTGGGCTCTAATTAAGTTCTTAGGAATTGTTCCATCTTAAGGCAGCTTATATGCCCAAAAAACTCCATGACAACTTTGCAGAAGTGGCAATCTCATCTGGCTCTTCCTTTCTCCAAGAATACCTTTGAGAGCTGAATTTGGCTACTGATGGGATACAGTTTCAAGTGTTGTGTGTTGGATACAACACATAACCAGACTGAAACGTTGAGTCCTATTCTTTGGGGTGCAGGAGCTAAAATTGTCTACCCTGTCCCATGGAACACACAGCAAAAGGGTTTGCACGGCAGTCTCCTGTGTCTGGTCCACAACCTGCCAATAAAATCCCATCTTTATCCTCATGTACAGCTTCTACTTGGTCAGGTGCTATCTAAAGCAAGGCACCTGAGTAACAACCTTGTGTCATTGCTTGGTGTCCTGGCATTAAGCTTTGAGTTCTCAAGATGCTGGTAGTGTTAATATCAGACTTTCTGAGCAATGAAACAGTGACAGAACTCATTTTAAACTAGGTCAGGGATAATGAGTTAATTTTTGAGAGAGATACTGAATTTTGAACATGAAGATAAAGCAACACATTGTTAGATGATTTTCTAAAGCCACTTAGAATTATTCTGAGATAAAACCTTGTAGATGCTGCATTTCTGAGAAAAACACAAAGTGATTCAAAACTTGAAAGAGTTTCGTTTGAATTCTCACTTTTCTTTCTGCTCTGCCTCTCGGACAAAGTTGAGTCTGGGGAGAGAGTGAAAGGAAGCCAAATGCTCAGCTGTAAGAAAGATTAACACTAGAAGTTAAGAGGTAACAATTTCAGTTGCTGAAGTAAGAGTGTGGGGATTTTTTATCTTTTCCCCTACTCTTAAGACTTTTAACATAATAAGTTTTTATTGCATGAAAGTTGATGGCATTTATGATATTGTTTCATACAACATTACAACTTTTCATGTACTTTATCACCTGTTTCTTGCCTCTTTCCCCCCATTTTGTCACTTCAGAATCTTTAGCTGTACCAGTACAGATAAACCCAAACATCTTACTAGAACAGCTAAAAGCATTAGACACTGGTATAGCTTTAAAGCAGTGCCAATGTACTCAGCTTTCACAAAGAATGTTAGGAACTTTTCCTTTTAAAGGAATAACCTTTGAGAGATACAGGAATGCAAATCTTAATTATGTTTCCAATATGTTTGGAGCAGAAAGTACATGCCCTTTTCTGTAGGGTTGAATATTGAGAACTCTTTTTAAACCAATCCAGGGGAAAAAGCCTCATTTGTTGGAGGCGTCACTTTGAGCAAAGCTGTTCTGTTACTGAGTTGTATTTTTACCTGTTGTTACGTGGTTTTATGTTGTACTAGCCAGTAAACTGTTAAAGTGTATTACACTTACTGCAAACAATAGATTTATTTATTTACTTGCATTCTTGGTAATTGGTGATAGATCAGCCAACCATTGATATAAATTAGCATGACTCTACTATTTTGCAGCAAATCTTGGTTGCAATATTAATTTCAGCTACTACATTCCCTCCCAGGTTGGTGCTTCAAATTCCCTCCCTACCCCCCCAAGCCTCCGTCCGTCATGCTCCGCACTGGCATTGGTAGGTCACTGTCTTAAAGGGAATATATTGGGAAAGCTGTGATACGATTTTGTGTGATTCAGCTAAGATTTTTAGCTGGCTCCAATGAAATGTTTAAGGGAAGAACTGTGGAGTAAGTGAGTGCCATCTAGTGGGACAGGGCCTGGCCCATCCTCCTGGGATGGAAGGTATCTGGTGCTGTTTATTGCATAAAAGGAAGAAATGTCATCTCAGATGTGATTGGGTGAAGGCAGCAGGCAGTTGTACTGAGCTTCCTGCCTTCCTCCCACTGGGTGTATCTTGCTGTATATGGATTCTTTCTTTAATGTTTAGAATCACCGGGTATGTTTTGGACCTGTATAAAACAAAAGCATTTGTTTGTACCTTAATACAACTTCAGTTTCAAGCCCACAGTTCCTCTGTGTTGTTAAAGAGCAGCTGTAAGTGTTTGGAAGTACGAATGAGAGCAAGCTGATCTAGAACAAGTTTTCAGGCTGGAAACTGGAAAAAAGCTTCTAGTCATCAGAGTCATAGGATTTTGGAAGAGCTTTCCAGTAACAACAGTAGAGGACAGAAATCCTAAACTGTTTTGGAAACAGCTGTGTGTTTGTCACCTCCTGTGGTAGCTGAAGGCACAACCCAATGACCAAGGTCATTTGCAGCTCTAAAAGCCTCAAAATTCTGTTGCAAGTCTCTGATGAAGTTTCTTACTCAGTAGCTGAAGAATGTATTTCACTAGAAGCTTGGCATTAACTCATTGAATTAAATTTATGAGCAAGGAATGTTTCTAGGCAACTGTTATACTCCTGTGCTTCACCCATGTCACTAGATAGCTTCATAAAGCTGGTGATGCTTTAGAGGTCTATTCTTGCCATATGGTGAAGTGCCATTCTTCCCCAAATTCCCAGAGCAAGTCCCTGAATTAACACGTGACACTGACATTGACTGTTCCTGCTTATTTAGCTCCTGTTTATATTTATGTACTGGGAAAACCCAAGTGTATTCCCATGAGGCATTATGCTGACTAGACATCTTCCTTGGGTCAGGAGGCCCAGGAGACAAAATGTGAGTTGTTTCTCTAGATAATATTGTTCAATTTAGTCTGTTCTCATCTTCTGCCTCCTTTCCTCTTATTTGGGTGCTGCTGTTAAGATGCCAGGCGGGTTAACTTGAAGGGATTTGTGTCAACTGCACAGACTTTTCCTGGATAATAATTTGAATAAGTAATTGTGATGGGTTAACTTGTATTTGTACATAGCCTGTCTCAGGCTTAACCAGGGTGGATCCTCACAGCAGCACATGTATCTTCTGCAGTTTGGTTTTCAGAAGATCTCTGAACCAAGCTCTGTGTGCCACTTTTACAGTTAAACTAAAATGGCTGAAGTACTTCTAGGGAGTGTAGCTGGGCTGTAGGAATCTTGTAGATCCATCTGACTGTGTCAGAATTTAAAAAGTCCTGGTAGCTAGTGCTCCCTTTCTTCCTTCTTTGAGGTAATGATGCAGGATATATGCTGCCAAAGAATTGTTCATAAAGATCAGTATTTGCTTGTATTAGTTTGTTTTTTATTTATTCTCTGTAACTTTTGAAGTCTTTATTACTTCAGCAACTCCAGTTCTGTGATATACTCAGCAATAGTTTTAGCAGCAAGGTTACCATGTTGAGAATTCGGTTTAAGGATAATCATGTCTTACTTGAAGGGAAGTGGTGCTGCACAGTGGTGGTCCCCAACAGGTGTCATAGGCCATGAGAAGAACCAGTTAATAAGAGTTTTAAAACTTAGAATTGAATTTTGCAGCTACCACAGGATGTGCCAGGACTTTATGCTAGATAGTTGAAAATTGTTTGGATGCTTTTGTGTGCAACATTACTTCAAATGTGTTGTCTGGCTGCTAGAGCCCAGAAATAGTTGTCAGATCTTAGCCCAATTTCTGCTCCTGAGCTGAGGGTTAGGATGAGTCGCGTGACCTTCTGTCCAGTTTGCCATCAGTAAAATAAAAATACCATATTTCCAGTCAGAGAGAACTCTCGAAGCATAATGGGAAGCCAAGCAAATCCTGCTGCAAATCTGCTTGCCCATCTGATAGAGTGGGGGTTACCTGTGAACATCTGGGAGTAGATTAACTTCTCATGGCAAAAATACCTCAGTGATTCAGGGATTTCATTATCAGCGGTAATACTGAGATTTTCTAAAAGTCCAGTTAAGAAGAAGGTTGTAATTCTCATACTTACGTGATGCTTGAAATAAGAATATGTTAATTAAACCTGACATAGTAGAACTAGACCAGAGTAACTGCAAAACCATTTGACCATTTCACTTTGGTGTAAACCTGTGTGGAGTCAGCACTACCTTCAGTGGAATGAAGGATTGACTCTTTGCCTTTGAAATCCATTGATCTGCTGCAGAATTCAGAGGAACTTGGGTTATCCTGGCTTGAGGTAATGAAGCATGTCTCTCTCCATGTCTCCTTCATTTAGACAGCAAGAGAATTTTGCAGTGCATGTTGCTGTAAGCCTGTGTTGGAGACTCTGGCTAGGCAGCTGAAATTCCTAGAGCTCCCTTTCAGTACGAGGAATTGGAGAGCACAAAATGGAGACTGCCCAGCTTGAGTTGTGGAGTGATGGATCATTTCTGGGAACTTGGGGAGGCTGTGGAAATGTACAAGTCATGGGAGGCAGGAGATGGTAAGAGGGGCTGAGTCAGCTTGGTGTTGTTCTAGATGATCTGGTGGGAGCTATTAGCAGGATAAATTGTTTCTTTAGAAGTCTCAGCCATTGAAGCCTCACTGTGGGCTTTCCAGGGGCTCTGGCAAAGGAAGAAATGACTAACCAGCTCCTATGTGTGGCCAGAATTTAGATTCTTGCCTCTTGAGTAGGAGTCTTCAAAGTGCCTGCTGCTGTTGCATCCAGTTCTCAACATGGAGGCTTTATTGTGCATAGGTAGGTCACAGACTTCGAAGCAGCAGTTGATAGGTGAATCACAAGGGAAAAAAGCATGCCAGCTTATCTTGGAGAGAAATTCCTTGTGGAGGAGGAAGTGTGTGCTGTTCTTGTGCTTGTCATTTGGGTAAACACTATAGGAACTATTAGCTTGTTTCAGATGACCCACATATTTTGAATTTTTGCGGAGCCCCATCACCAATTGCCTTGACAGGGCACAGTGGATAAGTGGGCTGGAAGTGAGAGCAGAGAAGTGCAGTATTATCCCAAGGTGGTATATGCTAGAAAAATCAGATAACTTCTGGAATAAAATTCATAAGCCTTATCTGTATAAACTATTGCATGTTTATTATGCACTAATACTACTTTGCTACTTCCCTGACAATATACTCATTTTAATGTTCTTTGCTTACTTCAGGGTTTTTTTCCAAAATTCACGTTCATTCCTTTAATTCCTTTTGTGTCATGTCCACTTAAAAATGGTATGCTAAATTAAGCACTGAACATTTATTCCAAGTCAGTTGCTGAGTTAAATGATAAAATATAAATTTGAAGCATTTTTTATAGACATACTGACTGTTAGCTGAAGGGACATACTTGGATATATGGTTTCTCACATCCATGCCTAAACTTGTTGCAATAAGCAGTTGATACCTAATTTCACACATAACCCCACGTTATCTGGATAACCAGGAAAGCATGCTTTTCCTTTCTCTTGACATACTACATGAGAAGAGGTACAGCTGAGCACAAGGTCATGTTCCTGAAACATCCTATGTATTGCATCTTTGTTGCTTTGAGTAAACACATTCTAGTGAGCAGTTTGGGTTTCCGTAGCCAAAATGCCTCAAAACAAGACTTTTTGCCAAGTTCATCTCTTGTGTGTAAAGGTCTTATCCTTTAGAGTAAGAAAAGTGTCAATGGAAGGTCCTCTTAGATGTAAGCAGGTGAAAGGGAAAGTGATGCATTTGATCCATTGCATGGGTCAGAACATGTCTACAAAGAATTAATTACGCATTTGTTCACAAATCAATACATGTGACAGTGAAATTGCTGGATACCTGTAGACAATGACAAGCTGTTCTGTTCTGGTTCTGGAATTAAGGAGTTGGTTCCTTTTCACCCTTTCTAATACTGCACGGAGTTGAATTTTACCACATCATCAGTGTAGGTTCTAGAGTAAGGTTTAAAATAAAGAAGAAAAGGGCTTTTTCTGGTCAAGAATCTGACCAGCATCAAACACCTCTTTTATTAATGTGAGACATGGTTTTGATTCTAGCTGGTAGAGCTAAAAATTTCCCATGCAGGGTAGTCAGTGCAGGTCCTTGTAGTACTGGAAGTAAGAAAAACGTTGTGGATTTTGTATTAGGCATTTTTCCAGCTGCTTGCATCCCAGAACTTTACATTCAGGTGCAAACTGAGTGGATTTCTTGTACTGGACAACATAAACTTGTAATTCTGCAAAAAGTGTTAGTATAATTTCTAGCTAGAAGTGGCCCCATCAGGTTAGTTTCTAGGTGATCCCAGAATACAGGAGCCTTCCAGAAGAATGTCTTGTGTGAGCCACTGACATTCCCCTTCAGTCATAATGTTCATGGAAGGTTCAAATGTGGTGTTTTTGAAATAGCTGCTCCTGTCGTTTGCTATCCATCTGCAAAATGGAGGCAGCGAGATTTAAGCAAATGTGGAAACAACTTTCACTTTCATCTTTATCGTGTCAGAACCCCAGTGTGAGCCCAGCAAACACTCATTTGGAGAGATGCTCCTGTATCTCACAAAGTTCTCACCTGGCACAGAAGGTTGATTGATGCCTCGGATGTGCTGTTGAGGTTGGAGTTCCTGAGAGAATGGAAAGATTTTGGAGAGCAGCATTTGTGCAGTTTATAAACAAGTTCTTTTCATGGGTGAAAAGATTCACTTTCTGTTGCCACTTGTCATAAGATTTTACAATTTTTTTAGCAGTGAGATTTTCATGTGGATGTAGCTAAGGTTAGTGTTGGCATTTCTGTTAAGTGCTGTTGGCCCATGAGTAAATTCCTGGAATAACCAAGAGTTGTATCTATAACATTTGTGAGCCATCACTTTGGGTGGTAAGGAGCTTGTTGCTTTGCTTAAAAGAAACTACTGCTGAAGAGATGCGGTGAAACATTTTTTCTGGTCCTGAGCTATTTGTGTGATCCCTTGAAGGGATAATAGTATGGCTTAAAGAATGTAAACCTGCAATTTTTCCTTAAGGGAATCCTAAATGTTCAGCTTCTTGAGCTATTCAGCTGTTGGGTTTTCTTTCTTTCTTCCCTTTTTTCTTTTTTTTTTTTTCCCTTTTTTTAAGCAACTGAGCATGTTGTTTTAGGAGAACTGAATTTGATATTTAACACTGCCAGGTGTGACATGGAAGCACAGGAAGTTCTACTGTGTTTCCTGGGGAGGCCCATGGTGCAAGAGGGAGACTCCTCTCTCCTGATGGAATGGCGGGAGCTTGTGTGAAAGGAGGGTATTGGGTTGAGAATTGATGTGTTAGAGGGGATGTTTGAATGTTAGAGGACTGGGGGGAGGAAGAGTGTTTTGAAAGTGTTCTATTGTGGATTGTTGTGTGTGTGTTTTTTTCCTTCCTTTTTGTGTCTATGTAGATTAATAAAGTGGTGGTTTTTTTCCCTCCATTCCCAAGTTGGAGCCTGCTTTGTTCTGTTCCCGGGTCACATCTCACAGTAACCATTTTGGAAATACACTTTTCATGGGGGCACTGGCACTGTGCCAGAGTCAATCCATGCCATTGTCGTGGTTTGACCAGGAAGTGAGGTTTTGGGAAAGTTATGGTCAAAACCAATCAGTGGCCAGATTTTAAATGGCCACTTACAGAAGGTAAACTTTTACTTTCAGCACATGCCTGCTTGGGAATTTGGGTTAGTAATAGCTAGGTTATGTCACAATTTGACAGTGGTGTTTGTCCCTTAAACAGGGGAGAGAGAACTGATCTGTTCAAAAATTACCTAGTGTGGGGTTTCTCTGTGGTGTTAAGGCTTCTCCCCTGCTCCACCACTTCAGTCTTCTGCTCAAGTGTATAGTGAGAAGTGGCTTTGCTTTGAGGAAAGATTGATTGGTGGGAAGTGTTACTGCAAAGTTAATAATGCTAAAATAGAATCCATCTTAGGAAAAGATGCTTGCAAGTTATTAATGGAGAACGGGCTTTATCATGTCATTCTTCCTGTTAATACATTCCATCATTAATTGTGAATCTTGTTTTTACATCTTTGTCAAATTTGTCTTAATTTCTTAAGTTAGATCTGTAGGAGGATACTTTTGTGTCAGGATAAAACACAGTGACTTTGCATGATTCACTTTTTCCTTTTAAAACCAGTTTTATTAGAGAGCTTAAATAATTTTCAAATTACTTGGATATGTAAAAATGCAGATGTGTATCCAGCAGAGCCTGCAAAGATGCAGCAGACTTTTGAGGTCCCTGGTTACAATTTTGGTAAATCTTTTCTGGGCTCTTGAGTTTCTTCTTTGGCCTAGTGGGAGCAGCTGCGCTGTGGGCAGGTCACACATGGGTCCATAAAACAGCCAAGTGGGAAAGGTTGTATTATGGGTACCAGTTGTACTGTGCTTAACGCAAGTTTCATTTGTTTAGTTTCCTAGTGTTGAAAAAAGCATAAAATGACACATTTAAATCAATGGTATGGCCAGCATCTGATAACAGTAGTAGCTGGCTTGCCAGATGAGGATGTGTCTAAATGCTTAGCTCAGGGTCAAGCAGATGCTTGCCTGGAGAGTTGAGCTTGCAACTCCTGCTACTCAACAAATTAGGTTTTCTTCCTCAAGCCTTAGGCTTCTATAAATACCACCTTGGCTGTTTTGTGGATGTGGGTGAATGGACCAGTTAGGAAATGAACTGATGCAGAAATACTCCAAAGGCTGGATCATTATCCTGAGAAAAAATTGTTGAACAATCCAGCTGTCCTGCTGCAAATGGCTTCTGAAGCCTCTTAGTGCCCCATCCCCTGTCTGGGAGTTTGACCCATGGTGCTGCTGTAACTGTAGTTAGCCCAGAGACTGAGTGTTTTTTAGGGTGGGTCTGCCTTGTAGGGAAGCTGTTTCTAACAGTCTTTGCTTGCTTTTCACCAGGGTCCGTTAAATAGTGAGTCTTCCAACCAGAGTTTGTGCAGCGTGGGCTCTCTGAGTGATAAAGAATTGGAGGTAAGCAGGCACAACTGCTTGGGGTAGCTGGGTTTAAGGTGAACACGATCCATCTCAAAGCATGGAAGAACAGTGGCAGTCGTCTTAGTTTGGAGAGTGAAAGGGACCAGGGAAGTATTTGGCTTGACCCTGCAGGCTTTCAACTTCTCTGTGAAGCTCCTCCTTAAAACTTCCCACCATTCCAGGAAGGTTTTACCTAATCCCAAACACAGCATTCATAAAAGCTCGGCTTTGAAAACTGTTTTCAGCTCATTGGCATACATTTTTGGATGCACATAAAAAGCCAGAGAGCATTAATGGAAAAGTTTGCCATAGCTGTTAAAAAATGTGAGTTTGCCTAAGCCTGTACAAGGCAGAGCATTTTGTGGGTTACTCTGTGGAAGTGTGGGGAGGTGAAAATTGATGCTTTGTCCATGGTTAGTCTCACTTCTTTAGGATTAACTATTTCAAAATACTCATTAAAGCAGCAAAATAAATTGTAGTTGGATTTTTATTCTAAAATTCTATGTTAGTAAACCAAAACCTCAAATTTAAGTGCATTTTCTTACGCATTTCTTATTAACTTCCCCCATAGTTACCAGGTAAGTTTTGGGTCATATTTCCCTCTATTATATGGCAGTACTAGTATGAGGGGCTTTTGGGAATGCAGTATCTTAAACTCCATAGAGTAAGTGTAGATAATAGTGAAAATCTGAGTGTTCATTCTTTTAATTGTTTTTCTTTTTAATGAACTTCTGTGGAGAGATATAAATTGACCAAGCTGACATACTCGAATCTCCCATTCCTTGCTTTTTCAGTCTGTAACAGATAATGTTGTGTGTCATTTTTGTTATGTAAGTACTTGAATGGAAAAACAACTTAAACTGATTCTCATTAATATGCTCACAGCTCCATGGAGGCTGTAATGGAGCCTGTGGTGTTACAGTCACGCCAACGCCGTTCAGGAGCTGCTCTTCACTACACTGAGGAGGCAATGTCTCTGACTTTTACACATAGAGGGGCTGGAGCAGCAAGTCTCTAGGTAGTTTTGGAGTTTTCAGTCCCCTCATTCTAAAAAAGTATCTTGCAGACACAATAACCACTTTTGTCTTAACATCCCCTCCATCCTCTTACCAAAACAACGCTCTGTCTGTGAGTGGCCAGCTGGTAACACGGGACTGTAGATGTCCAGCACCCACTGGGAGCACACAACCTGGTTTAGATTCCACTTTGTCCTTTTTATCCTACTAAAGGAGGGAGATTGATTTCTGTGCTCAGAAATGTGTAAGTCTTTTGGTAGAGATCTTTATAGAGGGTACTTGAGATTTGGGTTTCCAAAGAGCACGAAACTTAGATTTACCACAGACTCTCTGGCCTTGGCTTTCCCTCCTCCAGAGCTGTGTTTTGCACAGCGTTTTTCTCCCTGCCCCCAGGCTATAGTTCAGTGATGGCTGCAGTGATTGGAGAACATCCAGCTTGGGAATTATTTGGGGCAATTTTAAAATGACAGTGGGTAATGGCAATGACAAGACATCTCTTTCCAGCAACCTCAGTGAGCTGCTTCCAGCACTGCTTCTCAATGTCTTCAGCGGGTTTGGCCACAGATGTGACCCTGGGGATGGGGAAAGCACCAGGATCTCCTCCATTCTCATGTTTAGGCTTGCTAGCCTCATACAGATAGATAGGCATGACACTTCTGGAGCCCTCAGGCCTGTCAGCTGTGCTCTATGTTGTGCCTGTGCATAAATAAATTGATTGTGCATAAATCCACTGATCAGCTGCCCATCAGGTCTCTGGATGCTCACAGAAATGGCATGGACAACTGACCCATGGCTTTAATGACATCTGGTGACGAGCAAACAGAAGTCTAGGTGCATTGCTGCATCTGTAACAACTTTGTCCTGCCTGCTGTCCTGGGATAGTTCTTGCAGCCATCTGCAGTGGGCTTTGAGAAGAAGCATTGCCTGCAGGCAGGGTGAATTGGCTTAAGAGACTGTGATTGGACTGCAGATTTGGATGTCAGTACTTAAACCTCTCATCATTATTCCCCTTGTACCAGTACTGTGATCACCTTGAAGGGGTTTACGTAGGTTTTTATAAATGTTTGAGCTTGCTCTGCTAACCCTGTAAGGTCACTGGCTTTGCAGCAGCTGAAATAGAAAAAATAAATTACCTCCTTGTTAACCACATTCTCTCCCTCCTGCAGCACATCTATGAGAAGGTAGCAACTCTTTGAGAGCAGTTGTTTCTTTAAGTACCAACAGTAGAAAGAAATTAACCAGAGAAATTAAATGGCCACTGGGGATATGGAACAGATCGTTGTGTGTGGACATTTTTTTAAATCTTGGAATAACTGCAGTAATGTTAATTTTGAAGTATTGTTTAACAGACTCCCGAGAAAAAGCAGAATGACCAGCGGAATAGGAAGAGGAAAGCAGAAGCCTACGAGACCAGTCAAGGTAATAATCCATACTCCGACCTTGCCAAAGGATTGCCACTTGCTTGGTAACTTGGGCACAATGTGCACAGGCAGTGTCCTAGGAATCTAATGGCTCTTCTCAAGGGTGTGTTGAGCAGCTTATTACAAACTACTCCATGATGGTGTATTCTCTTCTGGGAGCCTTGTTACCTTTATTGGCAGGAAAATACTTGGCTTATTTGCGCAAACTCTTGCATTTTTATGGGACAGGCTGCCCAGAGGTTTCGTATTCTGCTCTGAAGTGTTGTTTTGGTCCTGTGTTGCTACATATACAGCAACCAGACTTCAGAATACGGCCTGTATTCTCTTCATTGCTTTCCAAGACGCGTGCCTGCCTTGTTGGAGCAAGTTCTCGCCATAACAAATCAGGAACAAGCTGTGCCCAAGCAGGCAGTGCTGTCCTGAGTGGAAAACCTGATGTGTTCAATCCAAGCTCACATTTTCTAGCAAATGGGCAGAGGGGTGGGTTTTGAGTTCTTTCATTCTTCAACAAGAAAGTAATGAGAATTGTGTTGACAGAGCTGCTTTGATAATATGATAGTAAGAAAAAAGGACTAGGTTTTAATGAGCTGATGTTAAGCCACTGCTAATTATCTCTCAAACTCTTACAGGAATGCTTGTGAGAGATCTAATATGCAGTAATTTAGCTGAAGGCGGAGGAGTAAAAGTACCCTTTGCTCTCTCCTTATCTTGAAGGACATTTTGGAGCACCTATGCAACAGTCAAGACCTTTAGTGTTTTCCAAGTACTTCAGCAAGTGCAAATGCTGTTTGATTGGATCTGACATGTTTGGAATTGAGAGTTAATTGAATTGTCAACTGTAGAGCCTCCCAAAAACAGCACAAGGGCTGTAACCCTGGGGCGGGCTTTTGTCGTGTGGAAGCTTTGTTGTGATAGGTGTTGCACTGAGCAGGAAAAGGAGTGTCAAAACGTAGGAGGAGATTTAGGATGGCATGGTAACTTCTCTTCTTTAAAGTACAACTCTTATTTTAATCCTTTGCTTTCCTTTTTAGGGAAAGGGACTCCTAGAGGACATAAAATTAGTGATTACTTTGAGGTAAGAATATTTTCATTGACAAATCTGCCTTAATTCACATTTTGTAAAATCTATGGATAGAAATTTGCGATGTGACGTGTTACTGATCTGTCATGGGGATCATGGATTGATGATGTCAGCCTGATATGCTCAGATCTGATTTGGCAGAGGGTATGAGGAAATTAATTTTTAAATTAACCGTTAGGTGAACAGCTGATAGGGCATTTTTTTCCACTTAAGTATAGGTTTGAGGTTGATTTCCATTGGAACCTGCATCTCAGTTGAGGATATCTCTAGGTTTGCAAACAATTTTGATAAGGATCCAGTGTTGCAAAAGAGCCCACCTGCACAATCCTGCTGATTGGAGTGGGAAGTTGTTTACAGAGTTCCCTCTTAAGAAAAATTTCCCATGGGAGGCTGGCGCCATAGGGGCCAAACCCCTCCCCAAAACAGTGATGGACATTCTAAAATCAGTATTCTTTTTGCACTGTATAATATCTGAAGCTTATCTAGGTCTGCACAATCCAGAGCTGTAGCTTTTCTCTTAAGTTTGTTCTTTATTTTATGAAGTAACTTGGAGTCAGAAATTAAGCGCTTATTAGTGCTTACTTCTTTCCCAGGTAAAATTTTTTATGAGCAGTACGCTGTAGGGGTTTCTGTGCCAACTGCAGCAGTTTCCCAGCTCCTTACCTGTCCTGCGTCTTAACAGTGACTGGCACAGGTGCTTCAGTGGAGATGAACATTCCTTACCACTCCTGTGGTTCACATCAGACACGTCTCCTCACGGGGAATGGGCTTCCTAATACCAGAGAGTAAATAACTGATCCGTGGCCAAGCATGCAGGTTTATATATTTTTGTGTTACAAAGGAAAATGTGCTCAGTGCAAATACAAGTGTTTGTCTTAGGTACTTCCATTATTTTGAAAACTCTGTGATCTGTTAAGGTTTTCCTCTTAATTTTTGTTCAGTTTATGTAAATTATTCCCTGAAGCCTATATGGCTTCATTTTTAAGGTGAGCGTGTTTCTTCTGTCCGTGTTAAATTTGGTTAAATGTAGTATCTCTCTGGAAATCCTGACGATCAAATCTGTTTGTGTGCGCAGTTTGCTGGGGGCAGCGGCCCAGGAACTAGTCCCGGTAGAAGTGTGCCGCCCGTCGCCAGATCCTCTCCACAGCATTCCCTGTCCAACCCCTTGCCGGTGAGTGTTCTTGGGGACACAGCTGGTAGACTGGTGTCGGTTAACTTGATGGCCATGCTTCAGACAGGTAATACAAGGTTCTGGACAGGCAAGTGTCTCTTGGTGAGTGATTTGGCTTGTTCTCCATTTAAAATGTGAAACTGGGTTCTGAGAGCAAAGCCATGTCTAGGACCCTGGGACAGCGGCTAGTCCAGCCGTAGCTGTCATGAATATCTGAGCTTAAATTGTACAGGATGAATGTTTCTACCATGCTGTCTGAGTACAGAGGGATGCTGGTCCTTAATAAAGGTGGAACTGACCTGTTAGTTACACTTTATTCCATTCTAGCACATGAACTTCTCCATGGAGTTGGGACTATGTTGTGTGTATGTGCAGCACTAGTCAGGGCTATTCTGATCTTGATTGGACCCCTTGGGTATCTTGAGCCCACCATAATTATTTTGGGAAGGCCTTTTACTTCTGTTTGTGTGCACATGACTTGCAAGGGGCATTAGCAAAAGCTTCCAGAGAAATGTGTTTACGTGCCCAGCTGGTGCTGGTTTTTGGCATGTAATTTCACTTTACATGCAGCATTTCTGTGAGGTCTGGATGTGAAGTAGTAACAAGTGTTTTTAAACCATTTTAGGACAGAGCAGCTAAAAAAATTTGTTGCAACTAGCAAAGCAGTATTCAGAGGCTCTGTTGCCTGGGCTTTAGTAGTGACCATTGGCTGGACTCCTCTTCAAAAATTTTCAGCATTTGTTGTGTGTCACAAAAGACTGGAGACATTGTGGGAAAGGTTGGTATTCCCAAAGCCAAATGCAAAGTCTTCAGTGATTACATTATTCTGCAGAGACCTTTGCGCAGTTCCTGAGTGTACTGAGCTAAACCCCAACACTAAACGCTGCTCAGAATTCCATGTGTTGATAGATTTCAGAAGCTTTGTAATGCTGCTTGTAGGGAGAGCTTCACATATGCTTCTAGATACTTTTTAATGTTTCTAAAAATTAAAATATATCTTATTAATTGAATGTACTTTCATACTATCATGTATCAATTCACTAATACATCTCTTTAAGGAGAAGTTAATGAAGAAATGGCATCTCTGAATGTTGCAGATATGTGAGGGATTAGGGACAATTCTTTATTCAGGCAGATAAGATAACCCACAATGGAAGAAGTGGATTCTTCCTTTGGTTTTTTTCTTCTATGCTTGTATATGTTGAGTAGGTACAAGTTGAACAGTGTTTCTGATTAATATTGACGTCACAATTAGTTTCAGCCAGGCCAGTTTGTCTTTCTCCTTACACAGGTGCTTATCTGCTGTTCTTTGCTCTTGCAGCTAAACCTGTGATGTTTGCTTATTCATAACAAACTATTCTGGGCCTTTGGAAGATCTGTCCTCTTCTTACAAACTGAATGTCAACAGTTTGATCTAATCCCCAAAAAAATGGGGGAATGAGTGAAAATTGGAGGACACTGTCTTATCCATTACAGGTGTTAGTAATGATCTTGGAAGGAAGCAGTGTTAAAATGTCTTTCACATGATACAAACCTCCTTCAGATATGAATTTATCTGTACTGTACTGGAAAATTTCTGCAATCAGAACTTGTAGAGGAATTGTAATGGCCTCAGGATGTAACTACTTCTCTTCAAATCTCTTGGCTGATTTGAATTGCCTCACTTCTCATTTGATTAGAATGATCTGCAGGTCTTGAGACTCTTGCGAGGCCACTGTCAGGCACAAGCATTCTTTTGGGGAAGGAAGCGCACACTTGGAATTGGTTATGTTAACTGTTAATTGGAAATGTTAACTGGAAAACAGGTTGCAATTTAGGTTTTTAAGAAAAACTGAAGCCTGACCTGACTGTTTGCTTTCTCGGAGGCATTTGCCTGGCCTGGAGTTACAGCTTGGAAGGACTTGCATGATTATTACCCAGATTGCCAAGTTCTAGCAGTGATGGTGTGGCTTTGGAAGCCAGGGCATTGAGATGCTGTGATCAGTGTAGCTCAGATAATTCTTCTTGTTAAACTCAGTTCCTTTACCACAGTTGGAAAACTAATCTATTACAGGAGAAAGGAGCTGGCCCTTAAGAGATGTAATGAACCTTTAAAGGATTTTGGTAATGAATTAGTACTCTGCTTACCTTGCAGGAGATGGGCCCCAGCTGTAATGATAGAAGTGAGCATACCCTGATGTCTGGGTCCTAGACATGGTTAGGTTGCTGACATTTAGCACTTCTGACTCAGTTATTTTGCCAGAATAGCAATGTATCATGAAATTGGCTGTTTGAAAATGAGTCCTTAAGAAACATAAAAAATTATAATTGTGAATGCATTGACCACAATCCCAGTGTAGATTTTTGGACTTGAAATCAGTCAGTCTCCATTGACTCTGAAGCACATGTATTTGCAAAGGAAGAGGATGTGTTAACTCAAAAGGAAGTCTGTCCTGTGTTCATCTGTTAAGAGTTTTTTCAATTGTTAACTTCATTTCCTTGTTGCTGCCTGCCATTGGAACTATGACTGCAGGAGTCCTGTGTGAGTTATCAGATCCTCACCATGCTGCCTGCTCATTCCTGAGCTGCTCCTTCGCTGACAACAGTTTTGGCAGAGTCAGAGAATCGCTTCTTTTAATTAAAAAAAAAAAGTAGTTCATTGTCTGTTTTTTGACTGTGTTGCAGCGGCGAGTGGAGCAGCCGCTGTATGGGGTAGACGGCAGCGCAGCCAAGGAGCCGCAGGAGGAACACTCTGCTCTGCCAACGCTGATGTCGGTGATGCTGGCGAAGCAGCGGCTAGAGAATGAGCAGCTGGCACAGAGGGGAGGTGGCCTCTGTTTTACTTTTGTCTCGGTGAGCAGCTCTGAAAAGATTTGAATCCTAAGGCATGTGTCTAGTTAAGGGATGGGGAATTTGAAGCTTTTCTGCCCAAGTGCAGCCTCATTTTTGCTGACCCCAGTCTGTCACCTCTGGTAAGTTCATCTTCCTTGTGAAGAGTTCTAGGTCCCAGGCTTTGCTCGTTTAAAAAAATGGCGTGAGTTTTAAGTTAACAGCTCAAAATCTTGCCTAGATCAAAATGATGTCATCTGAGGGGATAATGTGATAGATGCAGAAAAGCAAAAGATTGAAGTGTAGTCTTGCTGCGAGAAGTGTTTGGTTTAGCCTTGCTTAATCTCAGCTGCTATGAATTATATCAGGCTTTTAAAAGCTTTGTCTTCAGCAGGTTGGACCAGGCTTCTTGGAAGAAACTGACACTGCTTTTACTGAGCTGTATCTCTAAAGCATCCTTAAATCTGAGCATGAAAGTGTGGTGCAGGCCAGACTGCAGCTCCAGTGTGGAGATAAATATATCTGCACAGGCACTGGTGGTCATGCTGAGGGACATGTAACAATACACAACTTTCTTTTACAGGCCCAGCAAGGCAGCCCATCATCTACCGGATCAGGGAACACTGAGCATTCCTGCACCTCCCAAAAACAGATTTCCATCCAGCACAAACAGTCACAGGTATAGCTCACTAGACAACATAGCTCTTGGATGTGAGGTTGAAGCTTGATGCAGCTTGTCTGCTGTGCTAGAGGGTGCTGCTGGTAGTGGACTTCATGTTTCCAGTGAGAAGAGCCAGTATTCCCAACTCCATATGTAACTACTGAATGAAGTTAATTGCTCTGAGCTTTGTTCCTCATCCTGTAAAGAACATTTTCAGTTGCTGCTGCTGGAGTTTGTCCAGTCTGCTACTGAGGCTTTTCTGTGTCAGTGCTGTGGGCAGTTTGTCAGCTGTGTGTGACTGTGCTTGGGAGAAGAACACCTCAGCTCTGTCTGTTTCTGCTCTGTTGTATCCTCAATGTTCTTCCTCTCTCTGGAAGTGAAGGTGAGAAGAAAAACCTGAGTGATAGTTGTGAGTGTCTCTGTTCAGGCGCTGGGTCTGTTCAGGCACTGGGTCGTGGTCATGTTGCTTACAGTACAGATCGCCACAGTCTTGCTGACAGCTCTTTGACCTCTGCAGAGCCCACTCATAGTTGGAATAGTTGTCTGTCAAGGTGGAACATGGTGTATTCCTGAAAGTGCTTCCCAGCAACTTCACTGACGTGGAGTCAAGAAGAGGAGTAGCTCTTCTGACTGCCCTGCTATCTTTTTGGTGCCTTTTAAATTACTGAGATTCTTTTAGCTGTGTTGTCTTCTGTTGCTTACCAGGGTGCCCAGCTCTATCTGCAATGCACCTGGTCTCCAAGCCTGCTTTTAGTCTTCTTTGAATTTTCATCTCAGATCTCTCTGTGTCTTCTCTTGAGCAATATTTAAACAATCATTTCCTCACACCAGTCTGTGTCAGAGATTATTTTGTTGCTGGGAAGGTCCATTCTCCATTAACCCTGCAGGTTGTACAAATTCTCTGTTCAAGGACAGCAATCCCCCACCTGGGGGTACTCACTTGCTCAAGTCTGGGCTCTGTTTTGCCACTAGGGTCACATTTGTTGTCTGTAATGTTAAAATATTGGTTTGGGAAGATCCCTGTTTCCTGACAGTTTATGGAGAGGTCTGTGTTTGAGAATGATGCCACAACTTGAGAACCTGCCTGAGATTATATCAACCTTTGCTGTCCCAACACCTGTGCTTAAAACAGTGGTCCTGCCTGGAGGAAAAAACAAAGGGTTTCTATTTTCTTCTGTGCTTAACACACCCACAAGTTCTGTGTTCTTACAAGACATTACCTAAACAAGCTTTCTGCCAGTGTTGAGCTTCATGATATTCCCCAGAGGTCTAGGTGGGGCATATATGTGCAGGACAGAATCTAGGAAGATGTTCAGTGGGGTGATGAGGTCCGGTACACATTCTTGGTTTTTCCCTCCCAAGCCTATTAGGAGTTCATAGAATTAAAAAATAGATACACTTCAGTGATTCCCAGCTTGAATCACTTGCGGCAGTGCCAGAAACAAATCAGCACGATTTCCTCAGTGTTTTCAGTTAGTGCTAGGGCCCGAGTGCTCTGAGGTGACTTGGGGTGAAGTCACGTGTAAGGGTGTGTATTGTGACTTCGTCTGACATGGGACAAGCATGTCTGTGCACTTGCCGAAGTGAAATAACAGTCACTTACTAAATAAACTTTCTGCTGTTTGGCCACCAGCTACACCAGGTTCTGCACAGACATCCTGCATGGTGCCTCCCATGGCAAAGTGTTTCCTGCAGGCAAGGAAGCATGCACCAAGTTGAGTCAGACCTCCTTGTCTCTTGGGATTTTAGACCCATCTTGCTTGATGTGCCATGCTGGCAGGAGCTCTGTTTGAGCTTTTCCATACTTGGGCATATGTTGAGAAGCAACAGTTAGCCAAGTTTGTCTCTTACTCCATGGTGTTGGCTTCCAGGCAAACTTGAAGTTTGGAGAATAGTTATATAACAACTCCACAGGTAAGCTTCTGCAATCTCTTCTCAAAAATGGAATAGGTGCCTGCTAACACAAGTGTGAAATCTGTGTGTACAATCCTGGAGAGTTTCCTCTGTGTTGACTTGGCTGTTTTAGATTCTGTATTCAGGTACATACTGACTCCTTCCCCTTCGCCACCCTTTAATTGGAGTGCTGAATCTGAAATATTCAAAGAATATAGTGTGTATCTTCTGTTCTTAGGTATAAGTCTCACTTCATTGCTTCACTGAAGGTATTTGAGATGTTCTGCATCCCATAAACCTTTGCAGATAGTTTTCAGTCAAGAGCTATAAAGCTCCTGTCCCCAGTGGGTACTAATACATCAGTTTATCAGAAATAAAAGCTTGTGCCCAATATTCTTGCTGGCAATCTGTTACACTATTTTAAGATGAGTACCTGTGTTTTTTGTCAGGACCGCTTTAGAGCCTGCAGGTGTTGTCTTTGTCCGCTGGTGGTTGTGTGTGCTCATGAAAGATCATAATTTTGAAACTCCAGTTAAATACTGGGATTTGGTGTGGGGTTTTTCTCTTAAGCCTTTTTTCTGTGCAAGCTCTCCTGCATAGAGACCACCAAAGAGTGTGCAAAACTCAGCTATAAATGTAAAATTCACAGGACACAGAGGAGATTTTAGGCTATTGAGAGTTACCAGTTTATGCTCTTCAGAGCTCTGAGCTGGCTGACTGCACCTCCTGTGCTGGAGGAGCCCACCATGCAACAACAAATTTAATAATGGAGAACATTCTTCCCCTGAATGTCAGGATGCAGGGGATCAGTTCTTCTGAGACCCAGCAGGGGGTTACACTGGGACTTTAGTGCTGACTATTGAAACATTATCCATTTGTATTAAACATGGTTTATGGTGATTTTTCCCTACAGTCTGACCTCACAATGGAAAAAATATCTGCACTAGAAAACAGTAAGAACTCTGACTTGGAGAAGAAGGAGGGGAGGATAGATGACTTATTAAGAGTAAGTATTTAAAGTGGGGCAACTCTTCTAAATGCTGCTATTTAAAGGTGCTTAGAATGCTTGTGCCAGCCAGGCTGCAGAGCAGGGGCTTGTATTCCAGGTGTAGAACCAACACTTGCAAGGTAAAACAAATCCAATAATCCCTTACCAGCAGGATAATTGTCTGGCCTGGGGACACTGTTTGGGCGTGCTTGAACCTAAGCAGAGTCTGGGGATGTACAATGCAGAGTTGTTGTAGCTCATTGTTTGTGTCCTCAGCAGTGCTGGCCTTCCTTTGATCTGTTGCACGCCTGTGTATTTTGTGGGTTAACCTAAGAGGTTTCTCTGCAGAATTCACAGAATCATGGAATCATTAAGGTTGGAAAAGACTTTGAAGCTCACAAAGTCCAACCATCAGTGTAGCACTACCACCATGTTCTCACAAAACCATGTCCTCAAGTGCCACATCTGCATGTTTTTTGAACACTTCCAGGGATGGTGACTCCCTTTTCCCTCCACCCAGTTACTACCCTCTTCTAAGTCCTGAGGAGCTGACTCTGCCTTCCGTTTGGCAGCATGCTCACTAGCCTCTCAGTAGCCTGGGAAGCAGTGTTCTGAAATGTTCATTGAGGAGAATCAGACGTGTATAGAGATGAGAATATCCTTTGGCCAAACCAAAAGAATAAAGTTCTTAACCCATTAGTATTCTTCAGTAAAAGATAAATACCTTCAAATCAAGGATTTTGTTTTAATGGAGGAGTTCTAATTGACTTAGCTTTCATCAATTGGGAGAGGCTGCTCTTGTGAAGTGTTGGAAAGCATTAGAAAACACATTAAAGGGAGTAGAGGGAAGGCTTTGTGTGTGTGGTCTCAGCACCTGAAAGAGCTCAGTCAAGCTCATTGGAGACATGGGGCACATGTGTGTTTGTGGGAAACAATCCATGAGGCAGGAAATAGTTGTTTGGTTTTTTTTTAATTCTTATTTTTGCTTTTACCAGACTATTAGTTGGAAGGGAAATGGTTAAATTTAGCTCTGTTAATGAAAGTGGTTGCATGTACAGTCCTGCTGCATACTGTGGTGGTGTGAACCAGCAGCTGCCACTGGGAGCAGTCTGTGTAGAAGGGCTGATGGAAAGTGACTCAAACAAGAATTTACCTGAAAATACAGAGTTTCCCTGTCCTTTTACTCTGCCAGTATTATGGCTAAAGTGGGAGGATAGTCCAGCAATGACTAAGCTATTTTGAGACTTCGTAGCTGTGGCAAGGTCTTAAATGCTTAACAACAACAAAAAAAATTACAATACGTTTGCTTGTCTTCAGTCTCTTTGTACCCTAGTTCCTTACGTGTAAACCAGCATGACAGAACTTCCCTGTTCTAGAGGGGTGTTAAGGTGTGAGCAAGTTAAAAACTTAAAGAGTTTGTCTTGGATGTTTTGCTAAACAAAACCTGTTCTTTTATCCTGCTGGTTTGCTGACTTTAATCTGATCCACATGGCTCACTGGAGAAACTTCTTCCTAAGTGATGCTTAGTTTAGCTCTTCTGAGTGGTTTGAAGTCTCAGGCTTTGTTCTCTGTTCATTTTTAGGCCAACTGTGATTTGAGACGGCAGATAGACGAGCAGCAAAAGATGCTGGAGAAGTACAAGGAGCGGTTGAATCGATGTGTAACAATGAGCAAGAAGCTTCTTATAGAAAAGGTGAGCAGGGGACATCTCTGCAGCCACAGTTCATGTCCTTGGAAACATCTCTGTCTTCTTAGCAGTAAAAACCTGCTGCTGTTGCTTCAGTGATAAACGATAACTGGAATTCTGTCTTGAATTACTTCTCTGCAAACAGGAATGTAATCCAAAGGCTGAAGTGGTTCACAATGTTCAGTTTTGGTCACTTTCCACAGTGGCAGAGTGATCTCTTGCTTAAATGAAAGCGCTCTAAATGCAGCAGGCATTGCTTGATTTGGAAACCCGTACACTTGAAAAGCAATGCTGTGCAGCTCTGGGAATGCAGGAGAAATGTCCCATTGTGCAGTGGAATTGCAGATATGCTCTGGGACATGGGCAGGCAATTTAGACCTTTCAAATGGCAAAGTTGGAGATTGTTGCTTTGTGTAACTAAAAACACACTGGGGACAGTGCCAGGTTCACGAGCATCCAGCCTGGTTCATTATGGAAAGATTTCCAGCTTTCCTGATGGTTAAACAGTGTGGGGGTTTGTTTGCTCTTTCACCTGTTGGCCAGTTATACCTATTGTTTGTGGGTACTGGATGGGCAAAACTACCCGGCTGCTGGCTGGGACATGCCGTCTGTTTGAGTTGATTTTGTCACAGAGCTGATTGTTCTTGGCTGAGCAGGGCTCCCCTCTCCAGAGTGGTGACCTAGCTGAGATTGTGTCACTTCTGGACACGTAGAAGACTAGGACTGAGCTGGCTGATCACTGTATCTTAGTCTTAATAGCGATTCAAGGTACATTTTGTTTCTTCACCTCCCAAATAAGGGCCTGGTTAGAACTGGGCCTGCAGTCTGTCTGAGCTACTGATACAAAGAGACAGTTTTAAGCCTACTGCCAGGCTGATCTCAACTGATCATAGGATGGGTGAGCTGCCCAGGTAGTCCTCAGGAGACAAGAGTGAGGCTGAAATGTCGTGATGGAGGTGAACAAATGCTGCCAGACCAGTATGAAGCCTCAGCAATAATTGGATCAATGATATTCAGCTGGGTTTCAGATAATCAGAACTGAAATGATAGAAAGTGGAAAGAATTGATGGAGATTTAAAATGCAGCACAGCCCTTAGCTAGTAATTTATGGCTTGTATTTTTACATGGCTTTATTTTGCTTTCAGTCAAAGCAGGAGAAGATGGCATGCCGAGATAAGAGCATGCAGGATCGACTGAGGCTGGGGCACTTCACCACAGTGCGGCACGGCGCGTCCTTCACCGAGCAGTGGACAGATGGCTATGCCTTCCAGAACCTCATCAAGTGAGGACAAACAGGATTGCCTTTGACTTCAGAGGCATAAAAAGAAGAAAAAACAGGCAGTTGTGTGTGATGTCTTGCATGTCAGAATGTGAGAATGGTGTGATTGATGCATGGAAGGATCAGATAGGAACTCCTGATAGTGGGGAACTTTTTCACACTGAAGTGAGAAATCCATTTCCACTGAAACTTCCAGAGACTTGAATGAAGTGGTTTGAGTTGGCCTCTGGGCCAACTGTTGCTACCTGTTGGGAATCCTCAGTGCATCCACCCAGCTGTGTAGTGCTTGGGATGGAGGGGTGGACCAAAATCTCACATATATTGTGAGTCAGTCAATTTGATTTGCATCCTTGCATATATTAGTTAAAGAAGACTAATTAGCTTGCACTTTCCCCCACCCCCTCCCTTAAGTAGAAAGTATAGAAGCTTGAAAGAGAAAATCCATACTATTTAACTTGTTGTGCCTTCTGGTAACAGTGATCAAAGGGGCTGCAGAAACCTGGAAATGAAGATCAGAGACCCTTTATGCAGGATGTTAATGGAAATAGTCAATTCCCACCTGGCCTAGACCTTTAAGTAGGACTTGGCAAATTAATTGCACTAGAGAGTTATGTGTGATCCTTTAAAATCACACCACTTCTCTGTAGTCTGATAGGGAGGTGCAGCTCTTGTTAGGCACAGATTAAGGACTTTATAATTCTTCCTTCGTTTATGCTGGAAGTTATGGAAAAAAATACTTCTGGAATACTGCAGTGTCAGTCCCTTTTTAAAAGGGAAATAGGTAAGCAAATGCTTAGGTCATTTAGACTTGAAATTTCAAGAGTGCTCTTATCACTGTAAAATGTTTCAGATAATCTTTTTATCTTGGAGGAGTGACAGTTCCTCAGTGAAATCAGGAATGATGTTGGTTACATTCCAGAGAATTTAGGATAGCTTAGTTGTACTTTTAAAGTGTAAGGATACTTTCTCAGACAGTGCCAGACTTCAGGAATAGTTTTAACAGGAAAATCTGAGATGCTGAACAGAGGCTTTTAGGAAAAAGTGTGTGGAAAGTTAGTGACTTGCCATGGATCCTAGGTTTCCATGGGGTTAGTAACTCCTTTGGATGTCCTCTGTATGAATTAAGCCTTTCACTTACTGGAATATTTCTGTGAGCCAGGAAAAGAATCCCGTTTTACGTAAAAATACCTTTAAAACTCTGACTCATCATATTTGGCGCATCTCCCTTTTCTGTACAAAAATATTTTGTTACAAATCTTACAAGTGCAACTGATTGGAAATTCATGGGTCCAATCTAGTAAGAACAGATGCTGAAGACAACCAAGTGCACACCCTGAGTTATCTGTCATGTTTTTTCTCCTCTCTGCTTTTCAGGCAGCAGGAAAGGATAAATTCCCAGCGGGAAGAAATAGAAAGACAACGAAAAATGTTAGCAAAGCGGAAGCCACCTGCAATGGGCCAGACCCCTCCAGCAAGCACCGAGCAGAAGCAGCGCAAGAGCAAGACTAACGGAGCAGAAAATGAAACGTAGGTTCTGTGGCCTTCTTGGTGCATGGCAAAGCCACATGCTTTGATTAGAGCACAAGATATCTCATGGGAAATGGAAGCTTCCCCTTGCCTGCAGGCTTCACTCCACGCAGAAATGAATGTTGTGGAATTAGCCTGGCATTCAGCAACATCTTACTCCAGTTCTAAATAGTTTTCATTGAAGTAAAATAAGGATCATTGCTGAGTCCAGACTTTGTATGAGCTTAACTTTATTTTTTTTATGAGTCCAGTAATTTTTTCAGTATTCTGTTCTGGTCAGGTTTGAAAAGTGGGCTCTGACTTTAGTGTTGTAAGTTCAGAATTGATATCAGTATCAGGGTATACATGGTGCTTTTTTTTAAGGAAAACAAAATTGTACACATTTAAAAGCCTTGTTTTTTGTATATTTACTGTGGAGAATTCTGAGTTAAGAGTTTTGAAACCATTCATTTGGGATGCTGAAGCAATAAGATGCTCTCTATACAGACCGTGCATTGAGCGTTGGTCTGTTCTCCAAAATAGTTCTTCACACATACGTGACTCAGGGAAATGGTGGAAGTGCTACTCTTCTCATGTGGTTTTTTTTCCCCCTGCCTCTTTTGAAGTTACTGGTGCTCTAAGAGACTTGATATTCTAGAGTAAAGCTGGGGCTTGAAAGAAATTGAGAACATTATTTTTTCACAAGCTTTTGTGAGTTGGAAATACATTTAGTCAGAGACTTAGCCCTGCCTTCTCCTAGTTCCCTTTATAGACTTCATTTTATTGCTGTAGGCTAATACCATAACCCTCATTGACACTTTTCATTTTTTGTTATTAAATCTCCTGGGCTTGACTTGACCTCAAAGTTCCAGAAGCCCTTTGAATTCTTGGTCTTGTGAAGCAAAAGCTCCCACTGCCTTCACAGTCTCAGCAGAAATGGCACAAGGCTGTATGAATCCTGATATTCAGGGTGCCCTCAGCTCCAGGGCTGTGCCTCCTGAGTGGGATACAGGTGCCTGCAGATCAGGTGGGTTGTGTTGGAGAGCACTGTGTGCTTTCTGCAAATAACTAAGTTGGTTGGAGACATTTCCCCCTCATTCTGGCCAAGGGAGCCTGAAAATAATTAAATAAAACTTTAAAGTCATCCTTTTTATTGCCAGGTTTGAGCTGGGAGAAGCAAATGCAATGTCTGTACATTGATATTTTGAAATATTGCTATTCACTGTGGTAACCTTTCACTTCCAAAGGGCAGGATGAGCTTTCCCTATTTTTGTGGGCTTCTTTTTCTCCAGCAGTCTGCTGCAGCTATAGCGTGGCTTATTCTGGAGACATAGCAGCACGGGTCCTGGTGTGCCCTGGGAATCCTGGTCACATCTGTGATGCTTCTGCTTGTGCTGTGAGCCTGCTTTGGCATAATCCAGCTTTACCATGCTCTGCTAGGAAGCCTCTTGGGCTCCCAAGACTTTTTCTCTGTTTCTTACTGGTTTATCATTCTTCACTGATACATTTTAGGGTGATATTTTTGTGGTTTAGAAAAGCTTCTTGTCATGTACTTGATAAAAACTGCTTGCCCAGGGTATGGATATGGTTCATATGGAGTGTTGTAGCTTATGTAAAAACACTGGGGTTTTTGCAACTGGACTGACTGACAACTTGCTTAATCATTAGTTATCCGGTAAGTGCATTTGTTGGACAATTGTGTATCAGGAACAAAGTTTTATGACCTCTGGAGGGAGGCTTTTCGTTGTGGAACTCTTACAGAGGCTGATTTTTTAGGCAATTTAAATATTAATGTTTCTAAAAGTTGAATGAGAAGCAGACAGCCAAGTTCCATTTTGATTTTTGGTTCTTCTGTGGTTTATGGCTGCTGCTGTGTCTTAAAAAGGAGAGGAAGGTTCTGTGATGCAAATTTAAACACAAGCTCTCCCAAAATGAGTTTTCTAGCCTGTGAATGAGAAAAGAGTTTTCATTCAGAAGATTTTCATTATTCTGCTGGGGCTGGTTGAGATTCATTAGGGCAGCCTTCAGCTGTGCTAGAGGTAGGTAGGGTGTTTCTAGCATGTTTCTGTGAAAACAGGGCGGTGTTTGTCTGAGAGCCCCCTTGACTTCTTTTATGGTTGCTGTGACAGACAGCTATTTTGGGCATTGTTAGCCTGGTGGTGCTCGTTACATCTCTGCCCTAATGAGTAGACTGATGGTGTTTGTTATTTGTGCACAAACATATCTGCAAACCTTGTTGCTGGTTTATTCAGTTTACTCTTTGTTCCTTATACAGCAACAGCAACCAAAGAATCACAAAGACCTAAACTCTTGGGACAGTCTTTTAGATTATGTGAATCTAATTAAAATTCACACTGTGTACATGAATTAGAATCATAGAGTCACAGAATATTCTGAGTTGGGGGGGACTCCTAAGGATCCTCAGGGCAATCAGCAGTTTTATAAGAAATGAGACAACATGTGGCCATCTTTGGTACTGACTTTGTTTTTTATGTATCTTTAATTTGTAATAAGCAGTTCCTTCTGCTCAAGATTCTTTCATAGGGAACTTGGTTTATGAGTTTTTCATTAAATTTATCAGGTAACAACTGCCTTAGGACTTGTTTTAAGTACCTGGACTCTCTGCATTATCAACAGAGGGAAGTTGGGGCATTTCAAGATGAGCACTTGATGAGCTGAATGCTCTCTCCTCTCAATTTACTGAGTAAGGTCTCCCTGCACAGACACAGGACTCGGTCCCCCCTTGAAAGAAGTTGAGGTGTTGATGCTCTGGAGGCCTCCTGCACTAACCTTGTGTGAAAGTACTGTGTAGAGCATAATTGCTGTTGCAGAAATCCTCCTGGGATGTGCTTTGAACTCAGTTTAGGTTTAAGAGAAGGTATTTGTATGCTGTCATATGCAGGTCTTGTTTACAGAGTGAGCAGATACAACTGATAAGCATGTCACAGCTTTATGTTCACGTGTGATACTTTTACCAAATTCCTCGATGGTAGTAATGAGACAATTAATATAGTGATTCATTTTTCTAGTCCTAAAGACCTCAGCGTGTCATTGCATTTCACTAGTGATGGGCTCTGTCACTGTTTTAGTGTAAGGCTTTTCTTTGTCCTACGTAGCATGCTTGGCATGGAAAAGAGGTCGAAAACATTATGAAACTTCTTTTGACCAACCACCTAGAGCAGAAACTTTGCACATAATTTACTATCAATAAAATAGGGATTATTCCCCTTATCACATTGCTTCTCCTAACTACATGTGAGGTCAAAAATATGGTGAAGTAGATTTCAAAAGGTTTCCCTGGAAGCTACTTGGCAGAACCTGAAGCAGGAAAAAGTTCTGAATCCCGGGTCTTTGCTCTGTTTGCAGTGGCTGTGTGGCCAGGTGTGCTTCTAGTCTCAGAGTGAATGCTGGATTGAATTATCCAGCTTTTATTACAAAGAAAAATTTGAAAATGAGTCAGTAAAGCAAACTTTACATGGAAAAATAAGATGTGGAATATTTGAGCTTCACTTTTCTGTATTTAGATTATGGTTTAGCTGTCTTCTTTAAAAGTCAGTCAGTAGCCTAGATAGACGTTATTAGGTACTTGAATTTGAAGTTAATGGATATTGTTGAGGTTTAAGGTTTTGTTCTCCTTTAGACTGATTATTAAAATATATAGGTTGCTGAGTTTACCTAAAAATTTTTGTGCTGGCTGTTGATCTACTCTGTGGAGTTGTTACTTCCACTGGCATTGTGCATTCTGCAGATTGTTCACTCGATGATGTTTGGAAACCTAATATGTTGAGTCTTTCTTTTTCATGCAGGTTAACATTAGCAGAATACCATGAACAGGAGGAAATCTTCAAACTCCGACTAGGTCATCTTAAAAAGGTAAGAGCTAGTTGCAGCAAAGGCTTTTTGTGCAGTATTCTGTGAATACAAGAGCATTTCTCTGTAGAGGTCACTACTCGTTTGATAATCAAGAGGGTTTTGCACTTGAAAGAGATAGCCAGAATTTTATAATAGTTTTTTTGGGGCGGTGATATTCATAGAAGATGTTCTTTGCTTCACTAAATAGCTTTCTCTATCCTTACAGTTAGGATTTCATGCAGAAATTCTACTTTTTTGATACCTTTCTGTCACTGTGACCTGCCTGGTGGTCAACTCTGAATGTGTGTAACATGAGGGAACAGTAAGGAATGGATCAAGGGAAGAAAATTGTAAAAACACAAAAAAAAAATGCAAGTCATTGACTTTTTCAGTTCTTTGTAATATTGAGTAACGAATGTTATCACTCCAATAAAATCTCTTGGGCTGTTGCAAACTAGTCCTGTTCAGGCAGCGGCAATGCATGTTTGTTCTCTCTTGGCCTCAGTAGGAACTGTACCTGCAAGTAAGGTTATATTTAGACAAGCGGTTGGTTACCTTGAAAGTGATTGCAGTGACCTATAAATAAGTTTTCTGGGACACTTCAACAGTTGAAATTCTGGGGAGAAAAGATGTCTTCTGCCATTTCCTGGTTAGGTGTGATCTTTGCTAAGGCCAAGGTGTTTTGTTTTGGAAAGGAACCAAAGAAGAAGTAAATGTCTTGTTGGAGCGCCCCTTCCTTTCTCAGGTGGTGCTCGAGCTCTGTGTTTAGTTTTTTTCCTGTCGCCTTGGCACACAAGCTCAATGCAAGGCCTCATAAATGCATCTGTACTTCTTGTTATTTTCTGTGGAAGGGAAAGTTACTGCACACCCAGAATCTGCTGGCAGTCTGCCCGTTATGTTTTATTGACCTGTAAACAAAGAGAAGTGACATAGGCAGGAGAATGCTGCTGGCATACTGGCTCTACAGGTCCCATATTGCTCCAGGGGATTAACTGCAGGTCCATCTATCCTGGCATAACATTGCCACTCTGGAATGGAGGAATCCATTTGGAAATTTACCTTAATAGAAAGTGAAGTAATGTGTTGGGATTGAGGCATTGTCTGAAGCTGTGCTTATCCTTCTCCACGTTTGGAAACTGGCTCATTCTTTATGTCTAAAAATAGAATCAGTTGGAAAGGGAAGGAGTGGAGTCACAAGACAGATGGGTAACAGTGTCCCCTGAGTCACATACACAAATTGTACTGCTCAGGGAGCATGTTTGAATTGAGGTTTGCAGCCCTGGCCACAGTGATGTGAATTCTCATGTCATTTTTGAGGGCATCAGAACTTCCAGCTAGACAAACATGATGTCAGAACTTCCATGTGACATTGAGCAACACTCTGACCTGTTTGAGCAGTTACCACTAGTAGAATATAATGTCATTCTCTCACACTTCCCATCCTGTCCAGATGCTGCCCCATCCCATGTGTCATCATGACATCCCTGTTCTTACTGCTGAGGGCTGTCTTCTTTCTCTTGTTCCACCAGAATTGAAATTCCTTCAAAAAACAGCTGCATGGCACTTATTCATGGAAAGAGTGAGACCACAGCAACAAGGCTTCTTAATTACACAAAATGCTATAAACAAGGAGGTGTAAAGATATGTCTCCTCCTGTCTGTGTAGGTGTGAACAGAACTGCCCAGTCAGTTTTCATTCCTGTTACTTGCCACATGACTGCAAATTGACTCTGACCATCTCTCTGATCTCACAGACAAGTTTTATGCCAATAACCTCTTCAGAAATGGAATTGCCTTTGTATTTCCATAAGTCAGGTGGAAACACTACCTGCAGTACCTTACAGAGTGTTGTGTTTTCTTTTTGTTTTTTCCTTGTGCAGGAAGAAGCTGAGATCCAGGCAGAGCTGGAACGGCTAGAGAGGGTTAGAAATCTGCACATCAGGGAATTGAAAAGGATACACAATGAAGATAATTCACAGTAAGCACATGGGATTCAGGGATAAGAACTTAAAGTAATTTTTTGTTTTCTTCATAACGAGAAACAGTGTTCATAATCTTTTACTTAATCCTTTTTAAATTGATGTTATAACTCAATAGTCACTTGATTGTGGGGTGGTACGGGTATAGCTTGAAGTTCATGTAAGACAGGCTTCCACGTCCACCAAGGTGCCCTTAAATAGTCTTTCATTGGTGCAGTGATCAAATAGCATCAAATTTGTCAGTCATTAACACAATTATATTTCTCTGTCTAAAAGTGAAAACGTAATTTCTTGGATGTGCAGTAACTGTAATTTATTGTGCAGAGGAGGTCATTATTTCTGTCTTCTTAAACTGTGTCTTTCTTACCAGATTTAAAGACCATCCAACGCTAAATGATAGATATTTGTTGCTACATCTTCTGGGTAGAGGTGGCTTCAGTGAAGTATATAAGGTAACTTGGAAGTGGCAATCTGTTGTAATCTAGATCTGCAGGAAGCAGAGTTTTTACATTTGTTTTCTCAATGCTTTATGAGTTATGAAGGGAAGAAAGAAATACAAAGGTCATGGTGCATCTGGCTTGGATTATACCTCAGAGTTGAGATTTTCAAGGTGCTGGCCTTGCCCTCAGGGGTCAAATTTCCTTCAAACGTGTGTCAAAAAGTGTTGCACCAAGTCTTCAATTTTTGTTAGGACAGAGAAGAAAACCACTTGTTTCTTCAAATTCTACGCACAAATACCTGCAGTGGCTAAGCCTTACTGAGATGGCACAGCAAGTCTGAACATCTCTGTAAATAAGTGAAAATAACTCCAGTAATAAGAGCAAAGCCTGTACTTCCTGAGGGTACAAGGCTCTTGTGCTTCTTTTTCTTGTGCCTTCATTTTACCCTCTGAAATGGCAGACTGGGGGCAGTGTGTGTGTGTAGTTTTGGGAATTCCTTAGAGCTGAGGATTCCTGGTGTCAACACACTTAACAGCCAAGACCTGGGGTACTTTGGTGCTTGTTATTTGACTATTACACTTAGAGCTATTCCAGTTCTCAGAAATTCCCCATTTGTACTCAAAAGTTTAGAATTCATGTTGAATTTGTCTATAATGGAAATAATTGTGCCAGTGCAAATATTGGAAACTTCGTGGTGCTTTGTTTTGATGCAGCACAACAATAGAACCTAAACTAAGGGGACTAGACTGCTCAGATGGGGGCAGGGGATGGGGAAGTGTGAGCTGTGTCTAAGTACTTTGAACTGCTTTGCTGACTAAGCAGAAAGTTTTGGCTCCACAGATGAAAGCAAGAGGGCATGAATGTTTCCTACATGCCTGCTCTTAAGAGCTGTAACTGTTATTAAAACAAAGAAGTGCTTAGCCCTTCCTCTTGGCCAATCTATTAAGCATTAGGAATTAAGTAGACAACTTTTGAGATGAACACACATTATGCCTGTTTGCTTACCACAGCATTTTGTCCTGTCCTGGAAATCATTATATTATTGTTGATGCTCTCAGGCAAGGTAGAAGATTTCTGCATTGCTCTGTGAGTGCATTTTTAGAGGTCCATTTATTAAGGACTGTTTAAATAATAAAGAGGTGGAGGGAAGGATAAAGCACAAGATCACACAGCTCTGCTAAGTTCTTGAATTCTCCAGCTTTTATATGTGCTGAAACATTATGCTCTAAGTTGGAGAGCTGAGCTACCAGTGTGAAACAAAGCATTGAAAAATCTTCTGTATTTTGTTGGTTGTGTTTTATTAATCCAAGTGTAGAAAATGAATTTTGGACTTGGGACAATAATACCAGCGTCTTTCCCAGTATAACAACTGACTGTATTTTGGTAATTTGGTCTTCCTGGTCCGTTTGTAACTCTGGTAGTAAAATGCCAAAATCAATGCAGTGCGAGTTAGATCCCGTGGGGAAGGTCAGATCAAAGTGCAGAATATTCAGTTGTTTTCAAAGTTGCTTGAATTCATTAGTGCAACTTATCAAATCAAAATGTGGGTTTGCTTTTCCCTCACTCTGTTTTAATGCTGATTTCCTCGGTGGGGATATTGGTGTTAGAGCTTGTCTGCTTTTGCAGTATTAACTTGAGCCTGTGATTCCTACTGATTTTCAGCTCTTCTCTCTGCAGGCATTTGATTTAACAGAACAGAGATATGTAGCTGTGAAAATACACCAGTTAAATAAAAACTGGAGGGATGAGAAGAAAGAAAACTATCACAAGTAAGTGAGTTTGTAAAGCAGACATCAATGTTTCCCAATTCCTCCTGCATTTGGTTATCCAGTGCCGGTGAACAGGCTGCCAGTTTTGTTTCCTGCCTTTGTTACATTTCAAAAGCCACTTTCTATCCCAGTAGCTATTTGCAAACGTTCTGATCAGATTGTAAATGTTTTAAATGTGTGCATGCACACACAAAGTTTTGTATAAGCCCTGTGCCTCTGCATTTTAAAGCATCAGTGCTCTGTGAGAAAAGTGATGAAGTGGCTTCTCTCTGAAATGTTTAAGCAGTTCCATGGGAACTGGTTTTTCCTCTCCATCTTTCAGGTACACACCTGAATTGTGCTCTCTGGAAGTCTCCCCCTTTCCTTTGTTCCATAGAATCAGTGATCGTAATTGTGGCTTTCCACTACCTGAAGGGAGTGTGCAAGAAAGATGAAAAGTGACTTATTTACAAGGGCCTGCAGTGACAGGACAAGGAGGAATGGCTTCAGCCTGACAGAGAGCAGGGTTAAATAAATACTTCGAAGAAATTCTTTACTGGAAGCCTTTTGCTGTTGGTAGCTCTTGTTCCCAAATGCCATGGCTTAGATAACTCTTCAGAGTGACAGCCAAGCCTTCTCTATAGGACTTCCAAGATAAAGCTGTGTTCTTAATTCCCCAACAAGTCACTGGGACAAATTCAGCTGAATTTGAAGCCTGGAAATTAGGCTGCTGAGCGTCATGGAATTCTTCTAGAACTCGCTGATTTTTGTATTCAGCTGTCTAGGATCTCTTAAGGATTTATGAGGCTATTCTATTTTGGCAAGCAGTACCATTAATCAAGATGAGTTATTTTGTAGCATTGCCAGGGTTGGAGCTGCACTGGGGTTTTGTGGTTCTCAAGAGTTGTTCTGTGCAGTTCCTCCTTCACTTGATTTGTCTCAAGCTGTCTGAGGAACATGCATGGGTTTCATTGAAGCTGGATGCTGTGTGGTGTGTCTGGATTCACTATCTGGAGAAATTAGAATTAAGTCACTTGTATGACTAATGCTCAGACTTTGCTGTTTTCAGACATGCATGTAGAGAGTACAGAATTCACAAAGAACTGGATCACCCTCGAATAGTTAAACTATACGACTACTTCTCACTGGATACTGACTCGTAAGTTGTGTTGCTCTGTCCTTTCCCATGGTTTGACCAATTCACTAAAGGCAAAGTATTTAAACCTTTTCAGGAAAGTCCAGAAGGTGTCCACACCAATGTTAGACTTTGCTGCAGAGATAACGAAGGTGTACTTCCAGCATACACTGGTTTTCTGGAGACTCCAGCTCACAAACTAATGTGGTATATTCTGTCAGATGTGGTGCTTTACTGGTAAATCCTGCTCTTGGCCCTGGGCAAATGCCACAGCTGATACAGCTTTTAGCCTCTGGGTCTTTAATGGGGAATCTCTGATCTTTGTACTCTTGAGCATTGAGGCCTGTGCTCCTGGTAGCTTACTTTTAGAAAGGGATTCATAGGCTGAAGGACTCTTAATTTAATATATTGGCCAAATGGGTGAGTTACAGACAAGCAGTAACAAAGTGTTCAGGTTTCTATCAGGTGCCTTAATTGCAACAACTCCTGTTTTTCTTTCAGGTTTTGTACAGTGTTAGAATACTGTGAGGGGAATGATCTGGACTTCTACCTGAAACAGCACAAGCTGATGTCAGAGAAAGAGGCACGATCCATTATCATGCAGATTGTGAATGCTTTAAAATACTTAAATGAAATCAAACCTCCCATCATACACTATGACCTTAAACCAGGTATGCTGTGCTGGCATGCTTAAGGATGCTAAGAAAATGTAATGGGTTACAGGTAATATGAGGCAGTTTCCTTTGTTCAGACAGCAAAAAGAAGACAGGGCTGTCTCAGAAGGCTAACTTGCAACAAGAAAAAATCCATAAACCTTTGGAAAATGTGTAAAGGGTGTTTTCTGCCAGAATTGCAACACGAAACAAGGAGGCGTAACATTTTCAAGAATGAGACCTTGAACCACCAAGTGGCTGTGTTAGTTTTCTTAATGTCCTGCTTGTATTCTGCTGTTGAGAGCTTGTTATTGCTTCATAAAGGCTCCCACAATTAGTGGTGTGCTTCATGTTCCCATTCTTCTGGCTTGTTCTGTCTGTAATCATCCGGCTGAGAATTTGATGGCAGAAGCTAATTTTGAAATGTTTGTTTTTTTCATATTGTGTGTCAGCTCCCAAAGCTGAGGACACACAGTCAGATGGCTCAGGTTTGCCTTTGAGTTAATTCCCTTACATCTGCTGGGGAGAAGATCCTCCCCAAATGGTGTTGTATATTTCCCTTCTACCACTGGGGCAGAGCCACAAGGGAGAAAATGGAAATGCTCCATTTTGGGATGATGCATATGGGCTACATAGCTTTTTTCCTAGTCCAGTAAATTCATCCATCTCTTTGGGCAGTTATCCCTGGCTTGTCTCCCTGTACTGGTGACACCTCATCAGCATTGTGTAACTGGTATGTGATGTGGTTTGTTGCATCAGCATGAGGAATGTGTACAGGAGATGGTGCTGTTGCACTGGTTGTAGTGACCCCGTTTCCTCCCTGGCTGTTCCCAAGTTGTCGGAGCTCTGCCTGCAGCTGCCTAGAGCTGTGATTCATCTGCTGCCATCACACATAGTTTTGCTATTTTATTGTAGGCTTGGAGAAAAACAGTGATGATCTGACTTCTTGATGGGTTTATGAAAGACTTGCCTAAGCCATAATTGTCCTTTTTGAGTTTAGCAAGTCACTGGGAGCACTGTCAGGAAGGAGAGAGTTTCTGGCATGTTGAGAAGACAGGGCAAGTCAGAATCTCTGGGCAGAATGAGTCATAACTGTGTATGTGTACTTCTCTCCTTAATCCTCCTTTTTGACCTGTCCTTCCAACAAGACCTTTGGGAGGGGTCAAAACAGCCAGGGCTTGAAGCTCGTTTGGCTAATAGGGCTCAGGATCTGGAGGCTCCAAGCAATATGAGGTCACTAGGTCATTCAAGATGAGCAGATCAGCTCTAGCACTTGGTAGTCCCAGAGTTGTCTGTGAAGTTCAAGGTTTTGAGAGTTAAAACATCTGGTGTGCAGTTCACTGTAGGTCCCTTGTCCTTGTGCAGTGCAGGGCTCAATGCAATTTTATTCTTGCTAAATGTGTGTCCTAAGGGCTGTTTCCTTCCTCTGTCTAGGTAACATTCTTCTAGTCAATGGTACTGCATGTGGAGAGATAAAAATCACAGATTTTGGACTTTCCAAAATCATGGATGATGACAGCTACAACTCAGTTGATGGCATGGAGCTGACATCGCAGGGTGCTGGTACTTACTGGTAAGCAATGCCTGGGGCCCTTGCAAGTTAAGATCAAGAACAGTTTATAAACAGCTTTGGAAGTGTGCCAGCTTTGTGTGTGCTGCTGTTAGCTGTGATAGCTTGATACACTGGATGTTTGAGACCCTGGAAACTGCTTTTGTTGTTCACACAGCTCCTTTTGAGACTGGCAGCTTTTCACTGTTCAACAGGTCAGCATTTGAAAACCAGCTCATATTCAAAAGGCTGGTGAAAAGATGCATATGCTGCTGAGATGGTGAGCTCTGGAGTGGAGCTTGGCTGCTCTTTCACAATCCAGAGTGGCTCTGTCTCGCATCTTAAGCAAGATTGAGGGAAATACTGTACTTACTTGGAAATTCAGGTGCATCAGGGAGATGAAAAGACTATTCCTCTGAAATAAGGAGGTGAAATCCATAGCTAGCTCTCGAAAAATATGTAAATCTCACGGTTGTTTATAGCCAGAGCTTCACCTGAATGTCATGTTATCAGCAGTTCTTTATCTTCTGTGCCAAGTATCACTGTATCACCCTTGGCTGAGAGCAGACCCTTGGTGAGTGCCACCGAGTGTGACTCTTAGATGTCACCCAAGCTGCAAACTGTCACCATGAGCAACAGAAAATTTGTTGAGCCTTTATGTGTTGTACAGCTTTGTTTTGTTCCTAAAAATTAAACTAGCTGGACCCTGAGTGAAGCTGAGTGTCTTTAACTGGGGCATGTCATCTGCGGTTGTGTTTCTAAAAATATGGCTGTGTGCTTTTCATTGTGGAATTGTTGGCCAAGCCCTTTCAACAGCAAATACGAGTTCTGAAGATAAAAGAGAATGGGCTTGTTTTACGTGCTCTGGTGAAAAGAAACTGACTGTGCTGACTAGCTCAGAACACGAGTCTCTGTAGAGTCCTTGGGATCACTGTTCCCAGAAGGAGTAGGCATTGGTGATCTTGGCCCAGGAATGCACAGGAATTAAATTGGACCCTTGAGTCCCAAGCCAGTATTTTACCATAGAATTTTCTGTTCCAAAGGAAATAATCAAAAATACTTGAAGCTGCTGCTCATAACTTCTTAACGCTTCCTTCTAATCAGGTATTTGCCACCAGAATGTTTTGTGGTTGGGAAAGAACCTCCAAAGATTTCAAATAAAGTTGATGTCTGGTCAGTGGGAGTCATCTTCTATCAGTGTCTATATGGCAGAAAGGTAAGAAGGCATTTAATTTCTTTTCTTAGTGGTGTTTCCTAAACCTTTTGGGAGGCAACCCAGGCTTCTGCTTCCTTCTCCACAGACTTAGAATGTGCTCCCTTATCTCCTTGCCATCAGTTTCAGGGCAGAGTGCATGCTGATGGAAGTGGGGAGCATAGACTAGGCTGTGTTGTGCACCTTTAGCATTTCCTTCAGGAAAGACATTCTGCAGAACACTTCTTTCCACCTGACATGTTCCCACTGAGGCTGTTTTGGGCAGGACAGGTGTGTCATTTGTCATCTGAGGTTTTTGCTCTGGTCTTGTCTGTGACACTTTCCATGCCCTGAATCTTTGTTGGTCTTGATGGCTGCAGGTGCTTGGGGGGAAAAAAGTAGGTACAAAGACCCACTTTAGAAGATTTTAGGATGGCTTATTTGGAAGGGAAAAGCATGGATCAGGAAAAGGTCATTTGTCAGCTTTATGACAACAGGAAAGATAGGATGGAGAAGGGAAAGGAGTCCATGGGCTCTTTTTTTTTGGGAGTCCCTGGTAACTAAGCATTGTGAAAGCTGGGGCTGACACACGTGCTGCTCAGTGCTGTCAGTCAGACACGTGGAACCAGCCCAGCAGAGATGAGTGGGTGAATCTCTGCCAGCTCAGATGGATGACAAATGCTGTAACAGACCAACAAGGTCTGGAAGCAGGTGGAGATCCCTGCTGGGCAAGCCAGACATGTTCCAGCTTGATCCCTTTTGTTCAGTTGAGCATGGGAGCAATGTGTCCTGGTCCTCTGGTATCCGCAGCACCTTCCCAGCAGTTGTGGGCTGCTTGCCTGGAAAAATGCTGATGTCAGGTGATGGTAAACAGTAGAGCTATGGGATTTTTATGCCTGTCACAAACCTTTAACAACTTTTTTCTTTCTTTTGCTAGCCCTTCGGTCACAACCAGTCACAACAGGATATTTTGCAGGAGAACACAATCCTGAAAGCTACTGAGGTGCAGTTCCCTCCAAAACCAGTAGTCACACCAGAAGCAAAGGTAAATCTGCTTGAGGGTCAGGCAGCACAGGCAGTTCCAGCCTCCTGATTTTCATAAAACCAGCAGGAGTCCTGTGTTTAATGCTCACCTATCAGTGGCTTTGCATGTCCCATCCTTGGAGGTGTTCAGGGCCAGGCTGGTTGGAGCTCTGAGCAGCCTGGTCTAGGGAAAGGTGTCCCTGCCCATGGCAGGGAGGTTGGAATGACATGAGCTATGACGTCCTTCCAATCCAAACCATTCTGTGATTCCATGATTACTGCAGCTGTCAGGCTGAGCACTGAACACTGGGTGCCTCTGCCCATGCTTCTCCTGGTCCAAAATTAAATTTAGTGCAAGAGCTGGGCTGTGTCTAGGGAAGGAATTTTGGCACTGGGATTGTCACACTGGCCCTGCTCCCAAAGAATCAAAAGCTTCCTGTTTCTGTAATAGAAACTAATTCTTGCTTTGGCTTTGGGGTGCTGCAGGCGTTCATCAGGCGGTGTCTGGCCTATCGAAAGGAGGACCGGATAGATGTCCAGCAGCTGGCCTGTGACCCCTACTTGCTGCCTCACATCCGCAAATCTGTATCCACAAGCAGCCCAGCTGGAGCTGCAATTGCATCAACCTCTGGATCATCTAATAACAGCTCTTCAAACTGAGACAGAGTAATAGGCCAAAAACTGCTTGAGAAGCTGGCAAAAAGACTTTCAGAAACACCTTTGGAACAGAGGAATCCACAAGGGTCTCAAGAAACCTGTACCAGGTGCTTTTTTTCCCTTGCTTTTTTCCATCCATAGAGCATGACAACATCAACTCTCATCAAGAAAGCCTTCAGCATCTAGGCCAAGCCATGTGGATAGGAGATGGCTTAAGGTTTATCCTGTCAGTGACCACAAAAGGGTGGCTGCTCTGAACAAGGAGGGGAAACTCAAGAAAAAATACAAAAAGACATGGTTCCACGTACTGTGAACTTCTGAACATGCAGCCTTGGGGAATCCAGGATGCCGTGTGTGCTTCATATGAAGAATGTGGACTTTGGAAAAAGACTGGGCTAGTCCAGTGTTGATATTTAAACATTGTTCTTTTTCTTTTAATAAAGTTTAGGTAACATCTCCTTGAAAAGCTCGAAGCACCAAGGTTCAGCTGGGGATGGTATATGACTCTTTGCCCTTTGGAGGGGAAAAAAGTTGATCCTGCCTGTTCATGGCACTAGAGTTAGTGTTTTACCCCTAATTAATTTCAATTTTTTTAAAATAACAATTTTTTGGAAGAAAACAGTTTTCTGGTCTCAGTGAAACCCGTATTAGCAGGTTTGTGGCAGCGTCCATTCTGCAGCTGGTGCGGCTTTCTGCTCCTTTGGGATGGTCTCTTAGGAATGATTCACCTTCTCAGGAGGGTGGTGAAGCCCTGGGAGGACAGGCCTGCGTTATTCTGTGATCAGAATGGATCACAGCTCAGGCTGTCACAAGGTCTCAGCTGCTGCTTCATCGCTCTCACAACAGTTGCACCGTTTTAATGTGTTGAAGTGCTGTTGTTTTTGCAGACCCAACCCATCATGCTCATATTGCTCTCCACACTTGTGAGCCTGATCTTGGCTGGCAGGCAGAGAGCAGGTGGGGATTGAAGCATGGCTCAGGTGTCACAGGTGTGATCTGTGCCCACACAGCTCTCTACTGATCTTGTTCATGTTAGAGTGTTCTGAAGCTGAAGTCTTGTTTGCTCCTCTCTGTTGGGTGACTTGGCAGCAAAGCTTCCTCTCTTCCTCAACAATTTCAAACTTGCTGACTCATGAAACTTGGTGCCATCACTGCATCCGATTTCAGACGGCAGGGAATGAGATAATGTTCTTGAAAGGAGCAAACACCCTAATTATTGTCTCCCTCATGTAGTCTGCATGGAGGGGTCTTATACCTTCAGCTGGATCTGCCTGCTGTGAAATGGGAGCCTCCCACTCTGCTTCCTTTTCCCTCCCACATAGAAGGAAAACTGAAAACACAAAAAGCGCAGCAATTGAACATGTGGCGGCCAGGTTGGAGTTTTCCTAACATGTGGTGGGTGTTCTTAGCCAGAAATATTTAAAGATGCAGTGTCAAGGAGTAGGGTTTGTCCCAGGGGGGGACGAGCCCTGCACTACTGCAATTCAGGATGCTGGTTAAAAAACAAACCACCCTGTGCGCACTTTGCAACCCAGTCCCTGGACCACTGTGGGCTGGGGGATCCTTTGTGGGACAGCTCCAGGATTGTACCCACAGCTGTGGCACCTATTGGGTGACTCTGTTACCCCACTGGCATCTCGTGGCAAGTGCTGTTCTCTATCATGTGCACTCAGAACTGCTACTTGTCCGCCTTATTGTAAGCCATCATCTGCAAATACTGTGCTTAAACCTGATCAGGAACTTGTTAACTGAGAAATGGAGCAGTCTGTTGGAATTAAGCAACAGGCCGGGGAAGTGGAGAACTCTGCTGCTTTGATTTTTCTTACTATTTTTTTAATGACTCTTGGGCTTTTAATTGGAGTTACTCCCTTGCAGCTGCATTTAGGGTGGTGTCTAAACTGCTGTAGTGTTTTATACAAAGAACAGAAATACTGCATTTTTAAATCCTCAGCCATCCTCTCTTAGCCCTTTCCATGCCTGCTGCTCTAAGCCAGAAGTTAATTGTCCAGCAAGGAGCTTCAACATGTTTAATTAAGCCTCTGTCAGGAGAAATCAGGGTTGGTGCTTCATCCCATTTGCCGAACCTGGTGATTTGGTATCTGTCCGCGTCGGGGAGAATTCTAAAAGGGTTTTTTTCTATCCTGGTCCCATTGTTTCTTGGCCATCCAGTGTGTGCATCTCTGTGGGTGTGATTAGTTTTGTGTCAAAAGCATTTATTCCTGCTACGCGACACCCATTCAGGGCCAGGGGACAGTGACGGCTTTTTGGGGCTGATAGCAGGGAAGAACCCTGGTAGAATTCTGGCTGCAACACTTCCCTTGTTAAGATGGGTTTCACTTCCAATAACAGACCCTATTGCCACATTGTTCATTTACTTAAAGTGTATGAAGAATTTGTAACTTAAACCAGGCCAGACTGTTTTGGCTCTACCCAACAGATGAGATATGGATATTAAAATAAGTTTTAAGAAACTGATTTGCTTGGCTTTTACTGTTTTTCTGCTCTTGGCATTGGCATGAGCTCTCTTGCAGTGGCTGCGCAGAGATGACACAAGACAGGATGAGGAAGGATGGAGGAAGGATGTATTCCATAGCTCAGAGCAGTGAGAGATCTCTGCATCAGAGGGAGAATTGCTGAAAATTACCGAGTCACTTAATTACTGGTATTGATCTTGTCCTGGAATATAAATTATAAAGCTGAGGTGGATTTGTCCCTCATTTCCTGTAGAATAGCAGCTGCCCTTTAGAAGCCATGTATGTCGAGGACATAAAACCACCTTTTCTGTTGATGAAAATCTGTGGGTCACAACCCCCTATCCACTCCCCAGCCCATGGACACCCAAGTCTCAGTCACCCACAATAACCACCCTGAGCAGTGATGAAACTCTGCTCCTTTGATTTCTTGGGGCTGGGCTTTGTCAGCTTTACGAACACAACAGAAAATTTAAAAGGATGGTGGTAGCTGAAGGTGTTGAGTCCGTTTATATCTGGAGTGGGGAGTTCTGAGGCCCAGCTCACTCTGTTGCTCCTCCGTAGGCATGTGCTGGCCATCCCCAGGCATTCCCCAGGAGCCAGGGCCGTCGCTGCCTCCAGAGCTGCTTCCTCAGGTGAACAGTCACCAGGCCCCAGGTTACTCTGCAAACCTGACCTGACCTTCACAGTGCCTGAAGTCAAACTCAGTGAGTGCAAGTGAAACCAAACACTGAGCGAGCTTGGCTCCCTCCTTGCTGCTGCAATTGATCATTTCCAGCTGCCTGTTCCAGTTCAGATGATGTGACACAGATTTGGGCCAGGAGAGGCAGCAATGGTGCTTCAGTAGCATCAGCAGCATCCTCATTGCCCTGCAGTGGGTAGGCAGGTGCCCACACGTGCAGGGACTTGTGCAACAGTGGTCTCAGCACGGGGACACACCTTGACACCCGCAGGATCAAGATTCACCAAGGGGCTGCCTCGCTGGATGCTTTGCCTCTTGCATTCACAGTTGGAGTCATGCTGTAAACGAGCTTCCCTCTGCTAAATGGGCCAGTCCCAGTTTATTTTGTGACCTGGCAAACCCACAGTGTGAGCTTTGCAACTGCTGCCACTGTCTGCCTGGGATCTGCTGCAGGAGGATGCTTTTTTATACAAGCTTGGCTCAAGCAGCCTTAAACTAAACCTTCCTACTCACAGCTTGGAGGAGGACAGGAGACTGGAGTGTGTGGAAGCCTGATTGGGCACAACCCTGACAGCCACCGAGCCTGGACCTAAACTTTGCTACCACATGCTGATGCATCTTTGCACCAAGGCACTGATTTTCCACAGCTGCACATGGCTCTCCCTGTGGTCTCTGCTTCTCCCTGGCCCCAGTGCTGCCTTCAGGGGCAGCTGGGTGCCCCCCAGCCATCACCCTGGGTGGGGGCAAAAGGCCAAACAAACGCAGAGCAGCTCAGCCTCTGCTCTCTACATTCACACCCAGGAGCAGGCTCTTGGCCACAAGGACACTATTGTCTGTTCTGGGAGCGGGCCTGAGACACACCCCCATTCCATGCTTTAGCTGCATGGGGGTGTGAAGGCCAGGAGAAGCTGCTGGGATGTGCTGATGGCGAGGAGCTGCATGATACCAACAGCTCCATGTTCTCTTCCCTGCTCCTCTGTGCTCTCAGCCTGCATCTCCTCCTGGGATGATGGGTTACTGTACTTTCTTCTCTCTCCACCTTCAGCTGCGCTTGGGTTTCACTCACTCTGTTGCTACTCATTTCCAAACACAATCAGTGAAGGGGTGGGTGGCTGAAGTGCTTTGAGCTCATTCAGGAAAGCCTGAAAATAGAGGTTATCCACCATCTGCCCTGCTAGTGTGGGATGAGCCTCACTAGCCCCCAGGCAGCCTTGGCCAGGAGCTGCTTTTCCATCCTCCCTGCTTGGGCTGCAGGGATGGTGCAGAGCAATGCCATGGTCCAAATGGAGTTAAAATACAGGGATGGAGATAAAAATGCAGGGGTGCTGTGAACAGCAGCAGGATGAAGACAGGGAGATTCAGCCTCATGTTCAGGCCAGATCTCCCATTTGCCCCTGGGCTGCCCTGGGGAACACCAGCAGCAAAGTTGCAAGGTGATTGGCTCTGCTTTGCATTTAGGGGAAGAAAAAATCCAGAGCTTTGCTCAGCCCTGTCCTCTCCTGACTGAAGGCTCCGGCTGTGTAGGAACCACGTGCACACGCTGCCCTGTCGGCAACTGCCTTGCTCTTGGCTCAGCTCCCCATCAGGATCAGTACTCCAAACCTGCTTTGTTCAGCATTGGCTCATCCCAGCTCCCACTAACCCTGAAAATTCATGCACTCACACCCAAACCCAGGAGAGTGGCTGGGATTGACGCCAAAACCCCTCCAGGCTAAAGGAACTGGTGAGGGATGGAAGTGGAAGGGAACATGCCCATGGCTGTGAAGTAAGGTGGTGGCAGAGGTGTAAATAAAGCACTCGGGGCCAACTGGACCATGCTGCTCTTGCTGGAAAGGGCCAGGGAACAGGGTGAGATCTCTGCTCTGCGGTCCTATACCACTTCTGGCAGGAGAAAGATGCTGTTCAGGATGTGCTGTCCTCTACTACTCTCCATCTGCTTTCCCTCCCCACTCTGCAGCCCAGTTCTGCCAATTTGCTCTTGAGTCATGCAGAGCAAGTGTTTTTCTAAAAGGAAAATTTCTTGTAAATGGCTGGAATTCTCTCTCTGCCCCTTTCCAGGAGCCCTCTGGGGGAGGCCAGGCAGGAAGGAGAGGCAACAGGCTCAGAAGGCAGCACTTCTCTTTGGGCAGCCCCCAGCCTTGTCTCGCCCCCGCAGCGGAAGGCCAGGATCTCAGCGCTGGTCTTCACAAGGCTGGAGCGCCCTGAAATTCCTCATGGCAGCTCCAAGTGAGCACATCTGGTTTTAATAAATTATTTGCAGCTTGAACTTGTCTGACTTTTCAGGGCTGCAGAAGACAGAGCAGCAAAGAGCTCTGAGAGCTGCTGTGTGGGGCGCCCACAAAGGGACCCCCTTTGCAGTGCTGGGAGACAGCAAATTTGGAAAGGAGATCAGGGGGAATGAGGCTGACCAAGCACGTTAAGGGACCCTGGCAAAGCTCCATCTGCTCCTTGCAAGAGCCAAAGGGATGGTTGGGCTGGAGGCAGGGAAAGAGCCCTTCATTTTGGCCAGGATCCCTCTACTCGCAGCTGAGTGTTGAGGGACCCGATCCCAAACACTGTATTTCAGCTCCTGGGGGAGGAGCACGGGACGAAAACAGGAGGTGCCTCCCGACACGCCCTGCTTGGTGGAGCCTCAGCCACCAGCGCCGAGACTGCTGTTGCAATGTTGAACCATAATGAGAAAACCAAACCCTCAGGAGCATCACTATGGGGCCCTGATGACAACCAACACGCCTGGGGCTGTGCAAGAGCTGAGCCCCTGCATGGTGTCCCCAGGCTTCTCCCCAAAGGGAAGGGTGCAAATGCAAAGCTTGGGGATGAGTCCCTTGCTGTACCCCCATGGGATTCCCCACCAAACCTCACATCCCAGTGAGAGGATACCAATCACCCTCGCTGCCTGCTCCGTGCAAAGCCTGGAGCTTGGAGAGGGAGGTGGACTGGCTGTTCCTGTCTGTCTCCAATAGAGAGAGCGACATGGCCACTCCCTGCTGCTGCTGCTGCTGCCAGCATGGGGGAGAAGGAGCCAGCAGACGCCAAGACAGCCTCTTCCCCAAGCAGTGACCTCAGTGCACAGTGCCTGCCAGGTGGGTGTTGATCTTGGCCCATCCAGTCCTATTTGGGGCCAGAATGAGGCCAAGGTGGTGCTGAGCTTTTGGCAGAACCCGGCAAGTGCTGCTGGTCCCCCAAAAAGCAAAATCCCTGACACCAGAGTTCCCCAACAGCGGCTGCCCACATGCAGAGCTTTGCTCTCCTGGAGCCCTCAGTCCCGCAGAGAGCCATGGGCTGTGGGGAGCACCCTTGGAAGAGTGCAACAGAGCAGGACATGCTACCTCCCTGGTCGTATAATAAATAGACCCCTAGAACCTGCCAGTCCTCAGAAATGGCCAGACCTTTCCTTCAGAAAATTCTGAAGGCTACAAATGCTGTCCAGAGGTCCCCAAATAATTTCCTCTAATGCCTCTCACATAAGCAAACACCAAATGTGCCCCATGACAGCCCCAAACTTAGGAAGCCATGGAGTGCCTCACTGCCACTGAGCACCCCAGCTCCAAATCTGAGGTTTCTCCCCCACCGCTATGGTTGGGTTCCCCTCCACGTTGGTGACATATTTTGCAACTTGCTGAGCATCCTGACTGACCTGCTTTCTCCCAAGTGCTCCTGACCTCCAGCCAAAGGCAGGCAAGTGGCTTGGATCTATCTCCAATAATGTTTTTCAAACCTTCTGCAGGATGACTTTCACTTGAGCCAATGCTGTTTCACTCCGTCCTACTGCAGTCCCGCAACTGTGACCACTCCCTACATGGGATATTGCTTTGGCCAAAACACAGAGTTTATTTTTCCAATTAAATGACAAGATACAGATGCTTCAACTGTGGAAATCAGCTACTGACACTGAATATCCCAAGTTCAGAGTAAACCTGGGATAAGCCCATTGCTCCAAATTGATCTTCTGAGGCAAGGAGCTCTCCTGAGATTGTGGTCAGAGGTGCAGTTGGCCATCCCCTGCACTCAGCCATGTCACCCTGTCCTTGCTTGGCAGCAACTCACTAAGGCCAGAGGGGTCAGACAGCCTGAAAATGTCCCAGGAGAAAAACACATTTCCTCCTGATCCACTCTGCTGAGCAGCGACTCAACTGGTACTAAACCGGATTAGGAAGAGAGTAGGTAAGGAACTGTTGGCCTGTGTTGAAGAAATTAATTACGAAGTGCTAATTATCTGCTAATCACATGCAGCATAGGGGCCTCCAAGACACAGGATGAACCAGGCCAGGAAGCAGCAATGCTCCATAGAATCCAAAACCTTTTGACTCTGCTATGTTCCTTCTTTCGGATGGGTTCAACTTCCTTGAAATGGATGTCAGGTTTGTCCAGGATGTGTGGAGGATCCCCCACGGGACTTCACAGCCCCATCATGTCCAGCCATTGGTGTCTCAGTGGGTGGCATCCCCTGGAGTGGTCTCCAAGTTTTTGGGAGAAGAGAGAGTATCTGGATGATTCCTTCCTCTCCTCTGGGCTGTCATCCTTGTTTCCTGTGGCAGCCATGGGGGCCAGCAAGGCCTTTCTCTCAGTGCTGTTTCAATTAAAAAATAATCCCTGCTTTAGAAAAACCAACAGTCCAGATGCTGATGTGCTTAATTAGCCCCCCCAGAGGGCTTGCATCCCCAAGGCCCATCCTGGCACCAGCCTGGAGGTCCTTCCTGCCTCACTGGGAAACAACAGATTCGTTCATTTTCTGAAGAACAGCCAAAACATGGCTGGCTCACACCCCTTCCTCACCCCCTCAGGGGTTTGTGCCCTCTTGGTGCCAGATCCTGCTCCCGGGAGCTCTGCCATCAGCTTGGTCTCCTCGAAAGCATCATCTCCCCTGAATCTGTACGGCAGAGTCTGTGTTTCAAGGGCTGACTGACCTTCCCTGCACTGCTCAAATCCCAGGAGAGTTTGAGGAGGTGGGGTTTCTACACACTTAGGGATGCTCCCACAAGAACGGGCACCATGAGCATCACCCAAATGCACCAAACGGGTGTAAAAAGCCAGAAATATGCTAACTTCTAGTGTTTTCCATGTATACTGCCTTCTTTGGGTGGCTTTTGTGGCCATGGAGGTGTTTGGCTTTGTTGTTGTTGTTGTTGGTGGTGGTTGGTTTTTGGTTTTGTTTATTTGTTTGGTTTTGGTGTGTTTTTTTTTTTTTTTGGTTTTTTTTTTTTTTTGTTTGTTTTGTTTTGTTTTGTTTTTGTTTTGTTTTTTGTGGCCTGCTGGAGTGGAGGTGTGAAAATAAAAGTTTAGAAGTTCTTTAAAAGTTTTTAAAAGTCTTTTACGTTCAGCTTCTGGATGTGGAGCCTACATCGGATATTGTGGATGTTCTTTGTCTCATGCCCTAAGCAGAGCACCAGAAGCTGGAGAGCTGTACCAGCACCCCATGGCTGGAGGGACTGGGCTTGTCATGGAAGGTGCAGTGAGCCACGTCCAACTTCAGCATCCACGGCTGGACTGGGAGCTGCCTAGCTCTGTGCCACAGGCATGGATGGAGGAAGATCCAGCTGGGCCAGCTGTGCTTGGAATGAGATAACTGCTGGGCACCCAGAGGTGCAAGCGACGATGTGTGGTGGGAGTTCAAGGCAGCCCTTGGCTCCTCTCCCCGGAGAGGTGGGGTCCCACGCTGAGGACCCGCAGCGGGACCCGACGCGGGACCGGCGGCATCTGCCCCACACCCTCCGCCCCGTACCGGGGCACTGCGACCACCGGGGGTGCGGAGAAGGCAGCATGGGTACTCTGCTGGGGGAGCCAGCCATCCCCGAGCGTCTGCAGGGACGCCCTGGCCAGGCTGGGCTTCGTTTCTGCCACTCCCCCGCTTCATCCCCGGACCCCCACCCCAGCGATGCGCTGCAGCGGGAGGAGCCCCCCCGGCCTCGGGCCGCGCCCCGCTCTCTCGCCGCTGGGCCAGGCCCCGGTCTGCTGACGCAGTGTCTGAGCCCGGCGAGCACGCTTCGGTTTTTTTTCTTATTTTATTTTGTAACATTCTCCCCCCCACCACCACCCCCCGCCCCTTTCTTTCCCTCCCTTTCCCGCTCGCGTCCCTCCTCCTCCTCCTTCTCCTCCTTCTCCCCCTCCCCTCAGCCCCCTCCCCGTCCGCGTTCCCGGCCCGGCAGGAGCGGCAGGAGGGGCCCGAGCGGAGCGGAGCGGAGCGGGCAGTGCCGGGGATGGGGCGCGGCTCGGCGGGAGCGCGGCCCGTGCGCGCCCCGCGGTGCCCCGCTCTCCGCGGCCCCCTGTGCTGCCTCCTCGGGCTCCAGCTGGTGCTCGGCGCTGCGCAGCCAGGTGGGACCGCGCTCTCCCTCCCTCCACTTTCCCGAGTTTTCTTATCGGGAGGAAAAGGGGGGCGAGGAGCCAAACCACGTCGAGGAGCCAGACCGGGGCTGGGGACGCGCCCCGTCCGGGCTCCCCCGGGGCGGGTGGCGGGACCCCGGCGGCGGCGCGCAGGGCGGGGGGGCCGCCTCGCTCTAACGCGGGTCACAGAGCTGTGGCTTATTTCCTCGCGGAATGTTTTATTTGCTTTTACTACGGTTTGTTTTACTCCATCTCTCTCCGGTCGTGGCGCCTTCCGCCGCGTTTTGTTTTCTCCAGTTTGATCGCGCCGTGGTTTTTTCCCGTTCCGCCGAGTTTTCGCTCCCTTTTATCACTCTTGAGTTTAACTCCCCGCGCCGAGCGGCCACGCAGCGCTGGCCGAGGCCGGCGGGAACGCTTCCGCGGCCGCGGGGGGGGCAGGGGGGGCTCCCGGGCCGGGGGCGGCCGCCGGCTCGCCGCGCTCCGCAGCCCGCTCCAGCCCTTTGTCTCTCCGGGGAGGCCAGTTCGCGGAGCGGGAGGTCGGGAAGGGGCCGAAGGGGTTTGTTGGAGCTTGCCGCACTCTCCCATCCTGACCCACTCCCCTTTCCCGTTGTGTTAATCTTATGAAGAAGATTTTCATAAAGTCTTTTATTGATCGGATCGGGGCCCGAGTGGGTATTTGCAAACTTTTTTTTTTTCCTAGTAAGTCTTCACAATAAAGTCAGCGGGTTGTATTTTACCTTTTTTTAACCTTCTGAAGGCACCATGAGCCAGACACTGGAGGCTTCTCTGCATGGCCCCTGAAATTGCTGTTTGAGACTCTTTTCATGCCAGGACAGTCTAGCCTAGAACGAAGGAACCGCTTTGGGGGCTCCCTTGAATTATTTTGGCTCTATTCAGAAAATTCTGAGATTTGAAAAGAAAGCAAAATTGGCTACTTTTGCCTGAAAATAACAACTGTAATCCCTTGGCCTATTTTGTCAGAGCACATTTAGCAAATCCAAAGCAGATTTGGAAGCATAGGAACACACTGAACCCCTCCCCCATCTCCCCTTGCCCCCCCCAGGGCTTTCCCCTCTCCCCTCAGTCTCACAGTGCCTTGGGGCTGAGATGCCTCACTGAAGGGGCAAGCATGGGGTCATGGACTTGATGACAGTGGGCAGCAGTCCCATGCCAAGCAAAGGGTTGGTTTGGGATCAGAGGAGAAACTGCTTGGCTGGGAGATGGAGAAAGTAGGAAGCAATGGGAAAGGAGACCCCTGTATCCTAGGGCACTTGGAAGAGCGGTCAGGGTTTGCTGCTGTTTGTAGACATCTCAGCTGGACTTTTCACAGCTGAATTCCTGTTAGACCTCCTCATAATTTACTTGACGGCCGTGAATTCCTCCTTCTGTGGGCTTTTAGGGGGTTATTTCATTTCAGCAAGGTTTTGCTACCTTTACAGGCTGATTCTGGCTGTTTCATCCCAAAAAATGTCAGTGGGATCCAAGTCTGGCAATTCGAGGACAGAGGCACCTCTATCCCGGCCGTGGGGCGGGAGCGGTGGCAGCCGACCCCATGCCGGGCCTGGGCGAGGAACAAGGCAGCTTTCAGCGGCCGCCAGCCCACAGGGCCGTGTCACTCATGCCTTGCTGGTGCTGAGCACCCTCAGCTCTTCTGTTCCCCATCCCCACTTTCAGCTCCTTCTGCCCTGCGTCAGTCCTGTTTTGGGCCTGGTGGATGAAGGGGGCAGAGGATGCTGCCGATGTAAGCACCACATCCAGCACCAGCCTGCACTGCAGCTCAGAGAGTGCTTACTGGGAGTTTGGGATCAGGTTGGAGTAGTCCCAAGAGTTCCTTGTTCCCGAGGACACTTTCTGTGCAGGCCAGCCCAGCAGACAAGCATTGATTCCCCTGGGGAGCTCTTGCTTCTTTGAGAGGTTTGTGCCAAACCCTCACCTCCAGGACAGCCAGAAAGGTGGAGCAGAGCTCTTGGCCAGAGATTTGGGGCTCCTTGCTGGGACATCTCCAGTTCACCCATCTGTGCAGCATTGTGTGGGCATCCACATACCTTCTCAGGGAAACTGAGGCAGCAGCTCCCATTCTGCTATGGCTGCAGGCAGGACAAGCTCCTTGTCTCAATGCCAGGACTTGGTGCTGGTTCGACTTCCCACTTATCCCGTGCTCAGTGTAGGTCCTGCCATGCCAGCTGTGGGGCAAGAGAGAATGCAAAAGGCACCTGGAAAGAATTTACAGCCTGTAGAGCAAACAGAGCAGCCTTTACATGAATTTCCCCCCCATTTTCCCCTTCCTAATGGAAATAGCTTGTTGCATGGCAAATGCAGCCCCAAGAAATTATATCTTGATCTTCTTCAGACTGTTTGGGAGTGGGAAAAGGGGTCAGAGGTGTTAGCTTTGCTGCTGGAGCCTGGCAGGGCGCAAGAGACAGTGGCGATCTCACCTCCCCATCTGCAGCCACAGCAGCCACTGGGACGTGGCAGCAGCGCTGGGGATGGTGCTTGTGCAAGAATGACAAGAGTGAAAAGAGATTTAATTTAACCTTCCATGCAAAACTTTTCAACTGCAAAACTGTCCCCTTCCCCTAAAGCCACCCAGCTGGTGTGGGGACCCCAGGTGGTTTCCCATGGGGAGGTGCTCCTTGCCAGCATGTACAAAGGCATTTTCAGGCATTGACATCGTAGTGATGGTTAAAGCCACGTTGCAGATTTTTCTCTCTGGTTTCATTTTCTCTCTGGCTGGATTTTTCACCTTTCCCTGCAGGCAGAGGCACTCTCCTTAAGTATTACTTCCTTAAGTGTTTTCCAAGGAAACATTTTGCCCCGAAATCAAAGCAAATGTGTGCTGAGGGTGTTATCATCCCTCTGTACTAAATTTTTTCCAGATGATAAGTCCATCACAAGAGGCTCTGGTCCCATTGCCTCAGTGGGTGCTTGGAGCAGGGAAGGGAAGGCTTTGGTCCAGCTCTGCCAGAGGTCCCAGTGTTACACACTAGACCATCATGCCCTGCTCAGCTCCATGAATGTGGCTAGATCTTGGGTGGGAGAGGGAGTGGTAGCTGCCCTCCCATCCACTCCAGCCCAGCCTAAGCCAGCATTTCCTGAAGGGTTGTTTAAGCAATTTGTAAATTTAGTTCTTCACGTGCAGTGAGGAGCAGGATTTTAATTAATCTGAACTGTGCAGAGCTCACACAGCATCAACATTTTTCTCATTCCTAAGATTGCTTGGAGCCCAAACGAGACCCACACAGATGCTCTTGTTCTTAAAGAGCCATCTGTAATTTCTTAAAGATTAGAAGATGATTAGTGGATTGACTTGCAAATTCCTGGGAGCACTCTTTAGTCTGGGAGCAAAAGTTTGGTGGTTTCAGGGGTATTTTCCAATATAATTTCCATCCCACTGCTCAGTCCTGCACTGCACTTCGTGATGTCGCAATAGGGACGCATATGGGATTTTCCATGTGAAATAGCCTTGTTTGCAGGATGGTGCATAGGTGGAATGGACGACTGAGCTTTTCCCATTCCTCCATCTGAATCCTGACCCAGCAACTTGGGACTCTGTAGTAAAGGCCCCATTTGTCCAGTAATTCCTGGTCTGGAGGTGCTGGGCATGAGGCAGACAAAGGGCAGCCAGTGGGAAGTTTCATGGTAATTTTAATTTAAAAAATATATAGATGTGGGACACCAGAGACTGACCCTGGTAGTGTGAATGTTCTTGGGTTTGGTGAATAGGGGTGTCCCTGTCCAGAGACAGTGATACCACAGCTCAGGGAAGTATCATTAGGAGTGGTACTGGAAAAACAAGGGAGGAGAAATCTATGGATCTTTCATCATTTTGGGGGGAATTTCTTTAGTAGTTTTGAAATATTTGATAAGTCCTCTGCCAACTGCGCTGGGAGCACCTTGTCTATGAGGACATGTCAGAGTTGTCCTGCACGTCACATCACACCACTGGCCATTTTGCTGTCCAGGGGTGTGGGCTGCTGGTGGTTAAGGAATGGGAACAGTCAGAGGATCTGGGGCCAGAGCAGTTCTCAGGGGTGAGTGTTTGATCACTGTGTCCTGGGAGAGAGCCTTTGCCTTTCCCACTGTGTTCTTGGTGGAATCCATTGCATTCCTCCATCCTGGCTGGAGCCTATTCAGTGGATAGTGCTGCCTTGATCTCCCTGCGTTCCTTGGGAGTCAGAACCTCTGGATGGATGCAGCTGCTGCAGGGCTGGAGCCTGGGCCAGGTCGAGGGAGAAATAGGGGAAAATTTCCATCCTTCTATCCTTTGGTGGGTACTGGAGGGCAGATTCTGGGGCTCTTGTCTCCCGTGTGGCTGCTGCTGTGGTGAGTCCCTTGGGCTGCCAGGAGACAAGCATCCCTTCTGGAATGCATTCTTTCATCTGTCACCCAGGCAGCATGCTGGGAGAATGGGCTTCTTAATGTCTGCAGAGAAGCTGAAGTATGGAGCTCCTTTCCAAAACCTTTGTGAGACGGCAGGAGTGAGCAGGGTGGTAGGTAGCCATCATCATTGTAGCCAAGTAAGGAGCTCATCACGTACAGCTCCCACCATATAAACAGCAGCTTCTCTCTGTCTGCTGGGCCAGCCAAGAGGAGTTTCTCAGCTCCAAGTGCACCTCCAGCTTCTCCATACCCCCAACCAGACTGTCATACGCTTCACTTTCTTCTTTGTAGCAAGAGGTCCTTAACTCCCTGAGGTCTGTTTTTAAAACAAAACAACATCCACCCTCTTTTATTCTGGAGCTTGACTTGGAGCACCCAGAACTGCTTCTGGCAAGTTTGGCCCCAGCCAAGTCTCAGGGTTGTGCTGTGCTGGGTGATGCTGTGGGATGTTGGGTATCATTGCTCATTTGCTGTAAACCTCTAATTTAGGAGCGTCAGGGTTGGGGGTTGTGTCTCTTCTCAGTTCTGGAGCAGACAGGACTGGTGCCTTTCCTGAGCCAGACGTGTCCTGGGCCTGCCAGAACGGCTGCATTTCCTTCCCTTTTATTTTTTTTTTTAGTCTGAAGTTCCTCTCTAAGGAGTTGTATGGATGCCAGAAGCAGCTGGGGGGGAGGTAGAGCTGTGATGTCCCTCCCGCAGGCTGGGAATGCTCTTGAGTCGTGTGGTCACTGGCAGCAGGGATGGTCCAGCTGTGCTGTTGGGAGCTCCCATGGGCACAGCTGATGCCTTTATCACTGTTCCCCATTCCCAGCCCGCAGAAGGATGCACAGGCATCCTTTGGCCAAAAATTGGTGCTCTTCATGGCAGTGACTATGCTTTTTGCTCTTCTCCACACCACGACTAAGCATCAACCATGCCTGGGCTGACTGCTGGACCTGGGCTTTGCTGGGAACTTCTCTCCAGGAAGGGGATTTTCCTCCAGAGGAATAATTTGTCCAGTAATGTGAAATTCAGGATGGAGTTGGGACTTTTCTGTGACCCTGCTGTATCCCTCAGCAGAACTGACTGGGCATGGTGAGAGGCAGTCCTGGGGTCCTGCCCTCCCAAATGTCACTGGAAGGTGAATTTTTGGGCTGGTCTCTCCCCATTCCAGCAGTTCCTTCTCTTCTTCAGGGCTGTGCAAGCTAGGCCCAGCTGAGGCTCTGTCAGGTGAAACTCTCCTATATTCCACGAGCAATGATTTTTGGTTCTTTGTGGAGCCCCAAAATAGTTTGCGTTGAAAGGGTCCTTAAAGACCATCTCCTTCCACCCTCTGCCATGGGCAGGGGCACCTTCCACCAGTATGGACTGCTTCAAGCCCCATCCAACCAGGCCTTGGAGATTCCCAGGGTGGAACAGCCACAGATTCTCTGGGCAACCTGTGCCAGGGCCACTCCACCCTCACAGGAAAGAATTTCTTCCCAGTGTGCCATCTAACCCTGCCCTCCTCCAGCTTAAAGCCACTGTCATGTCACTCTAGACCCTTGTCCAAAGTCCCTGTCCAGCTCTCCTGAAGCCCCTTTAGGCACTGGAAGGGGCTCTAAGGTCTCCCTAGAAACTTCTCTTCTCCAGGCTGAACATCCCCTGCTCTCCCAGCCTGTCTGCATTTTTTTTGGTCATATTTTTCTGTGGTTTTTTTTGTTCTTTTAATTCCAGGGGAAGTTTTCTTTGCTGCTGATCTTTCCCCTATACTTGGTGCATCCCCATGATGTTTATTGTGAATGAGTTCCCGGTTCCTGCAGTTTTTCACTCATCGGTGCCATGTGGGTTTCAGAGCCACTGCTCACCCTTGGGCTGCAAAAATGGGCTGAAAAGATGGTGGTTTGGAGTAGGTGGCTTGGGGCTGCTGTGCCCTGTCTGCTGGCAGGTGAGGCACATTATATGAGGAGATTCAGGCTGAAATGGGGATTCCTTTGCACCTTGCAAGTGAAGGGTGGGTTTCTTGCTGCAGGATGTTACAAGGTAAAATCTTTTTCTGGGCTCACAGATCCAAATGAAGGTGTTAGTAAGCACAGAGGGCTGCAGCCCCTGAGGGAGCTCATGAGTCTCAGAGTGCCAGTGGAGCCCTGTTTGCTGGAGTGGCTAGGGCACCTTGTGGGCTCCAAGGCTTTGCTGCCTTTACTGTCTGGGTTGGAGCAAATCATACCCATTGTGTGTCTGCAACACAGGAACCTCCGAGAGGATCCGTCCCTGTGGCTGCGGCTGTGTTCAGCCTCCTGCACAAGCAACTTGGAGCTGTGTTTTTTGGGACATCCCACATGAAGGGGAACCTTGAGTGAGAACAAGGGCAGGGAGCACCTTTCCCAGGGCAGCTGCGGGGCAGGGCTGAGTTCCAGAGGTTTGCAAGGGGCTCTGGCATCACACGGTGCCATGATCACCCTCACAGAGAAGCCAGAAAGGTGGCAGGGGCTGGCAGGGATGTCATATCAGAACCTCGCAGCACTGACATGTTTGGGACAGCATTTGCTTTCAGTTGTAACTGAAGCCAGATCCCTGTAGCTGCTCCAGGATAACTGGGGCCGGGGTCCTTTCTTGAATTTGCTCCCTGATGGTGATAGGAGAGTGACAAATGCAGTGAAGCAGGGATGCTCTGGGTGTTGTGTGTGGCTGAGCTGGAATGTGCTTGGGGCTTGGTGGCACCAAGGATGCCCATCCATGCTGTGCTGCAGGGCTTTCTCTGTCCACTGTCCTTGTGGCCTCTATCATCCAGTGCTGTTCACAGTCCCCAAAATTACTGAAAGTTTGTGAAGTTTTCCATATTTGCTTGGAGGTGGTAAAGCTGTTGTGGGAAGGGTTGACCTGAGTTCCTTCAGTTCAGGCTTCCTGCTGGCCAAGAACGTGCTTTTTTTGAGTAAGAAAAAGAACCTGGAGCCAGCACAGGGTGTAAAAGCTCCCTTGAGGGCTGCCTCAAAAGATGGCAGCTTCTCCATTCCTGCAGTGTTCAGCCACCAGTGCCAAGGACAATTTCTCCTGTGGTGCTCAGGCATGAGCACCCAGTATTTCCCACATGGGTGAGGAGAGTGTTTCTGCTGGCAGAGCCAGTGTCCTGCTTTCAGTCCCAGTTCCCCCTGTCCCCACCATCACACTGCCGTGTAGCACCAGCTGCTTTCTCTCATCCCACCAGTAGGCTGAAGGCAGCATCCCAGTGGCTGCATGGCTGGAGCAAGACACCATCCTTGAGGGAAGTGTGTGGGATTTTGCTTTGCTTTCACAAGTCCTCCACAGAGGAGGAGGACCAGGATGTGATGGGTCAGAGCTGCTCCAAGCTTGCCCTGCTCAAAAGAGGGAGGATGCAGGAGGGAGAGACAGAGCATGCCAATACCAGCCGTGGTTTAATTTTGGTGATTCCAGGCAGAGCATCCAGCAGGATTGCGTTTTCCAGTGCTCTTTGTCCTGTGCCAGAGGACAGCTCCTCTTTGGGAAGGATCTGCAGGTGTTGATGTAGGTGGGTTTGCATAACTGGAGGGCGTTTGGAAAGCTCTGCCTGTGTGATTTCAGGTCCACAGGTGGGTACCAAAACCTGAGGAACATCTCTGAAAGGAGTCCTGCCATGGCTACTGAGGGCAGTGGAGGAGAGCAGGCCCTGGAAGGGACGGGGACATCCCCAGTCCCTTTGGGATGCTCCTCTGGAGCCACCTCCTGCAAGGATTGGGTTTGCTCTGCAGAATACCAGCTTGAGAAAAGGGATTCATTGATCCAAACTTGTCTCCTCCTACCCAACTACACATCTATCCTGGGGTCAGGAATGCTGCATGCTCCTGTCAGTGTCCAGCAGCTTATCCAAGCACCACTGCCAATGTCATGCACACCATGGACCCAGTCAATTCAAAATTCCGTAGAAATAAGGGAAAGAAAGGTGTATTTTTGATGAAGCACAGCTTTGCTGCCTTGTGTTGAGCTCATGCAGGTCATCCCCCCAGCTCCTCCCCAGCAGTGCGCAGCGAGCAGTTTTGCTGGAAGAGCTGGGGGTGGTGCCAGGGCTGAGCTGGTGCTGGAGCTTTGCCATTCCTCCATGGCCCAGCAGACACTGGGGACATGCACTGCATGGCCTCTCCTGCCTTCTTTGAGCCCAGGGGCTGAGCTGCTTGCAGCATGCAGGGGCTGCCCAAATCCCATCCCATAGCCTATAATTTCCTACCTCTAGCTCTTCCTCATTTTACTCTTTTTAGAGTAAAATGGTATTTTGTGCTTCTCTGGCCCCAGGCCTGCCGCCTCCAGTCTGGATGGCTTCCTTGAGCACGGTGCCGCTGCAGGACCACTGGTGAGTGTGGCCCTTGCATGGTGCTGCCAGCCCCAGTGCGGCGCTGAGCACCTGACACTGATTCCTGAGCTGCTCCAGGGCTTTTCCAACTCAATTTTTTCTTGCAAGACAGGGCTCCCAGGTGTCCTGTTGTTGGTGCTCTCTGTGGTAGAGCAGCAGCTTTTCTGTTCTAAGGAGTAAAGGACTGGTGTTTGGCTCCTTGCAGAGGAGCCACTGTGGCATCAGGCCCCAGGGAGGCCTCATCCTGCTCCATTGGGTCACAGCACTGATGCTACATCACCCAAACCTGCTAAAAGACCCCCATAGCCCTGGTGCTGGAGGGGCTTCACTGCCCTCTCTCTAGGTGGGAAGGGGAAAGCAATGGGCTGGGTGTGGCATGGGTGGTGCTGGCATGGGGAGAGGGTGTTTGGTGGGAGATGAGTTGGTCTCCCACTGTCCAGGTCGGGATCAGGCCAGTTCCAGCTGGAGAAACACCAGCACCAGCTTAAGGAGCCTGAGCTTTGGCCAGCCAGAATCAGCCCTGTCTAGATTTTTGCTTATTTTCTCACTTGCCACGATTTAAAAAATATTTTCAGTGAAATGAAATGTTTCCGTTAAATTAAATAAAGCCCTGCAAACAAGCTTCACTTTTGTTCATTTGACATCATCAAAAAAATGTCATCTGGGTTGGGGATGGGGCCTCTGACATAATTTCGGACACAAAGCTGGGTCGATGCTGGAACTCCCAGAAGAAATGGAGATGCCTGTCTTTCTCCACTTCTTTTTTCTTTCATACACAGGGCAGAGAAGTTCTGTGAGCCAAGATGTTTGTTGCTTGAATGTGCAGGAGCTGTCTGTAACAACAGAGCTTGGGCAGGGTGAGGTTGTGGGGAAATAGGAAATGAAAACCTTTTCAGCCCAAAAAATTCATACAATGGCAAAAAACCAAAGCAAACCAAAGCTAAATATAGTGGGGCCCTTGAGTTCACTTGGACTTCTGGTGAATGTTTGTGGTGGAAAAAAATTGGATGTTTTATAACAAAGAACAACAAAAGTGGTGGTGTTGATGTGGTGCTTTAGGAAGATTCTTGCTGGGGTGTTGGGGTAAGAAGAGACAGTGACAAGCCCTGAGGTAGCTTATTAGCTTAGAAACATTAATTTGAAGAAATAAAGTGTCTTTTAAACTTGACACATCAGCTGGAGCAGCATGTCCCAGCATAATGTCTGGGATTTTTGATTTATGCAGGTTTTGGGATAAAGTCACATGGTGGAGTGGCCCCCAGTGATGCTGTGGGTCAGGAATTTCCGTGGAGAAGCATGGTTGGCCCATGGCAGCAGGCAGGACTGTGGGATGTGTGTGGAGCTAGGGTTGATCTCGGCCTGTCTTCCCTCGTCGGCTGCACCTCTGTCTGCTGGCAGCGATTCCTCTCACTTGGCTTCTGCCTCCAAATGCCTGGGCTGGGATTCCAAAGGGTCCTGACATGACATTTTGTATTTGCTGGGGCTGGGCCTGTGCAGGCATTTTCCTTCACAGGATGGGAGACCTTCCCCAGAACTTCCTGTTTGCTCCGCAGTTTTTAGCAGGTTTTTAGCAGACATGCATAGCAGTGATGGATGTGCTTTTCCCTGCTCTGGTTTTCTCCGCCTGGAGCAGATGGCTGGTGCCGAAGCCATTGGCTTCTCCAGCACTGGCATCATTGCAATGCCTAGGAATGCTGCAGCCAAGTGCTGCCCATGGGAGGTCAGTTCTGAACGGCTCTAACGATGCCGTTAGAGTGGGCAAGCACTTTGCACTGGCTCCGATGCCCAAGAGCCACCCTTGGTGATGCCACACTGGACACAGACACCCACTTGTGTCACTCTGCCCAGAGCCCACCAGCGGGAATAGGCAGTGGGGCAAACCCCGAGTCAGTGCTGAAGGGAAGTGGTGGTCCCCAGCATCCCGGGTGCTGTGCCCAGGAATGCATGCCGAAACTTGCTTTGCACAGTACCAGAATGTCCTGTCAGGACCCAGGACCATGCATGGCACATACTGAATCTCACCCAGTGATGCTTTCACCCTTTCCATTTGTTCTTTCCCCAGACTCCAAAGTCTTTCTCATCTACAACACGGGCGTGCAGGGCTGCCTGGAGACCAAGGACTCGCTGGTGCGACTGGCCAAGGGCTGCAACACCAGTACCCCAACCCAGCAGTGGAAATGGGTCTCCCGAAATCGCCTCTTCAATGTGGGGGCCATGCAGTGCCTGGGAGTATCATGGCATGGGACTAATGCCACGGCAGGGCTGCACCTCTTGGCCACCTATGAGTGCGACCGCGAGTCAGTGAACATGCGCTGGAGCTGCCGTGGGCTCGGGGAGCAGCTCTCGCAGCATCTAGGTGCCCGCTTGGGCAATTCCTCCCTGGACAGGGGCGACCAGGTGCACGGCTCACAGTGGAGGACGTATGGCACCGAGGAAGATCTGTGTTCCATGTCCTACTCTGGTAACGCCTCCTTGGGCATTAGTGTTATCCTAATAACCACCCCAAAATGTGAGCTGAGGCTGTGGGGCTGCAGCAACTGGGTCCTGCCTGGGAAGCTCAGTCCCAGCTTGTTGGGGCTACAGAACCAGGCAGAATCAGGGCGATGGGGACTGGGAAGCCTTCAGGCGCCACATAGCCCCCCACACCGGGCCAACCTGCACCTCTCACCCCAAATCTCCCTCTAGCCCCCATAGACACATCCTCAAGCAAGGGCCCCTCTTTTTCCTCAGAGATTTACACCATCCAGGGCAACTCCCATGGGAAGCCCTGCACCATCCCCTTCAAGTACGACAACCAGTGGTTTCATGAGTGCACCAGCACAGGACGGGAGGATGGGCACCTCTGGTGTGCCACCACCCAGGACTATGGCAAGGACGAGCGGTGGGGCTTCTGCCCCATAAAGAGTAAGTAGGGGGACACATCCCATGGGAAAAAGCAAAAACCCCATGCCAATCCCTCTTGGGGACTTCAAGGTTTCTTGTCTCTCCCTGTGAGCAGTCTGCAGTGCCAGAGCAGCATGTTATTGGGATTTATTGGTTTATTGGGGATTTTTTTGTGTCTGTGTTGGGTGCTCACCCTGCTCATCCCCACAGGCAATGACTGTGAGACCTTTTGGGACAAGGATCACCTCACAAACAGCTGCTACCAGTTCAACTTCCAGTCGACCCTGTCATGGCAGGAAGCCTGGAATAGCTGTGAGCAGCAAGGGGCCAACCTGCTGAGCATCACAGAGATCCATGAGCAGACCTACATCAATGGTGAGATTCTGGCAGCCTATCTGTGCACCACTCATTTGGAGCTGAGCTGATGGCGCTGTGGGCAGAGCCAGTTTGCTCTGTCTGCCCCAGGTTGGAGGGGGGTGACAAACTGGGGACTGAACTGGGCTTAGGGGACTGATTCTGCCCCTCTGGCTGTGTTGGCTCCAGGCTTGTTGACTGGGTACAGCTCTACGCTCTGGATTGGCCTGAATGACCTGGACATCAATGGTGGCTGGCAGTGGTCAGACAACTCACCCCTCAAGTACCTCAACTGGGAGAATGGTGAGACAGGGGAGGCTGTGGTGGTGATGGGGCTTGAGGAACACCCTGTGACCACCAGAGGTGGCTCCATGGCAAGGGACGTGGCCCAGGCTGCTGCAGGATATCTCCTTGCTGCATGGGGACAGAGAGCCCTGGGGCCTGTGTAACAGCCTGGAACATCTGTGGAGCTGAAGAGGGGACACCAGGTGCTGAGGGGGAATTGGCCTTCTGCAAACACTCGTTGACCCTGTGGATAATGTGGATTGACATTCCTTGTTTGGCGGGTTGCTGCATCCCTGCTTAGTGCTGGAGTGTGGCTGAGGAATGGTTCCCAGCTGCAGACATCCATCCCTAACCCTGGGGTACTCAGAGGGAAGGGGGCCCATTGATCATGCCTGGTGCCATCACCTAACGACACTTGGGGGAAAACAGTGATACCCTTGGAGTAGGTTTGAGGACAGGCAGGAGAAGTTCAGGTCTGGTATTTTGACCCCTTGACTGCTATTGACATTTCCAGGTAAAACAGTGACCCTTTGGGTTCTTGTGCATTGAGGCACTGTAAGTAATCCTGGGCATGTTGGGGTCATGTCTTCATTGTGCAAAATAACAAAATAAAAGGGGTTTTAATGGTCTTGAAGCCAGGAGAGCTGCATTGGTGGCTCTGTCCTGACTCCTCCTTATCCCCAGTAGCCTGTCCCCTCCTTATCCCACTCTCCAGACCAGCCCGACAACCCCAGTGAGGAGAACTGCGGGGTGATTCGCACCGAGTCATCCGGAGGATGGCAGAACCGCGACTGTGGCATTGCCCTCCCCTACGTCTGCAAGAAGAAGCCCAATGCCACCGCTGACCCCTTTCTGACGGGTGAGCAGGGGATGACCAGCATTGGGAATGGGCAACTCTGTAACCCATCTGGTCCTCCCACCCAAGCATGGTCAGGGGATGCTGCCCATATAGGTGCCCATGGTGTCCTCAGCTTGCAGGTGTCCTAGGTGTGCAGAGCAGGGCTTGAGCTCCCTAGATTTAGGAAAAGTCATCCCCAAGGAACATTTCCAAGAAGTGCTTGATGCCATTCCAGGTTGGGTGGTAAGGGAGGGATGGAATGCAGCCTGTACCCGTGGTCCCCAGGGGAGGGGATGCTCTCTGCTCTACTCTGCCCTCATTCTTCTGCAGACAGAAGGGATTTTATTTTGTTTTGTCCCTGGAGCTCTGAAGCCACCATTCCCACACTTTGCACTGCCTGTTATATTTTGGCCGTGGCTTTCCCACTGCGGCTTTGGGTTCACCTGCTGAGCACCCGTAGGACTGCAATCCTTTCCCTGCCAAGGAGAGGGCTGGATAGCTGGGCAGGAACCCTCAGGCTGCCTTGTGTCCTGCCAGACTCGTGGTCGGAGGTGAAGGTGGACTGTGAGCCCAGCTGGCAGCCCTTCCAGTCCAACTGCTACCGGCTGGTAGGAGAGAAGAAGAGCTGGCAGGAGGCGAAGAAGACCTGCCTGCGGAGCGGGGGTGATTTGGTCAGCATCCACACCCTCTCTGAGCTGGAATTTGTCACCAAGGAGATCAAGCAAGGTAAGAGGAGCTTTCTGTGCCAACAGCCCCTTTCCTGTTTTAAAAGTCCCTGGATGTGCTGGAGGCTGCAGAGTTGACTTTGTGCTTGTGCAGGGAGCAGAGGTCCCAGTATGGGAGGTGCTGTGTTCCTTGGAGAAGCCCATAATCTGGGTGCATCCTCCCATCCAGCAAATGTAAAACCTGTTCCCAGAGCCTGCAGTGCTAAGTCAAAACTACACAGCTGCAGCTGGGAATGGTGCTAGTCTCAGCTAGTTAATGTAGGAAAAGAAGGGAAAAAAATCCTGCTGGACTTGCTGGAGGAGGCCAGCAAGAAGGTATAGGAGAGTGGAGGAAGGAGAGGAAATACTGCTGGCCCCCAGGCTGGAGCAGACTGGGATGTGCTGGAAAGGGAATGGTTGAAAACCAGTAGTTCACTGGACCTGAGCTTGCAGTCCTGGACTTCTACTCCCATACTGCTAGCCCCTCTCTGAAAGCTGCAGGCAAATGTCCCTGTGTTTCCCACTCTGGGGGTCCATGTCCTTGTAATTTCCCACTCCAGGGGTCCATCCTTGCACGCAGGAGCTGCCCTGCCCTGTCCTGCCCTCTCCTGCCCACTGGCACAAGGAGGTCTGAGCTGAGACCTGAGTGGGTTTTGGCAGGTGCTGGTACAGAGACCAGTTCCATCACGAGGGCTGAAGTCATGGGGGGTTCTGCACGGGGTCATCCAGGAGGAGGGAACTTCACTCCCTCCCTTCCTGTCCTGGCAGATGTGGAGGAGCTCTGGATTGGCCTAAATGACCTCAAGCTGCAAATGAACTTTGAGTGGTCAGACGGGACGCCTGTGCGGTTCACATACTGGCACCCCTTTGAGCCCAACAACTTCCGTGACAGCCTGGAGGACTGTGTTACCATCTGGGGACCGGTGAGAACCTGGAGGGGATGGGGGGGGTTATCCTGTATCTCTGCAGGGAGCACTGCAGCATCCTCATTGCTGAGGAAGGCATTCTTCAGGGAGTGTCTCCAGCTGGGTTCAGCCTAGCTCATCTGAGCCTTTGGGATAGGAGGAATCTATCTCATCGTCCTTGGGGATTTGGTGTAGAGAAGTAAAGTCTTTGGACCCAAGGTAGGGATGAAGGGGCTGGGACATTTCCCAGGCTGTCAGATGGGCTCACTGCCGCTCTTCTTACCACCCTGCAGGAAGGGAGGTGGAATGACAGCCCCTGCAACCAGACCCTGCCTTCCATCTGCAAAAAGCCTGGTCGGGTGAGCCAGGAGAAGGAGGAAGATGACCACGGGTGCCGAAAGGTGAGGGGTACGAGGGGCAGCAGTGGTTCTGGCTGCTCCATGGCTCTGCATGGAGCTTGAGGCTTCAAGGGGACCTTTCCCTAAAATAATTTTGGGCAGCCCCGATGAGCAGCCCCCAGAGCAGCTGGTCTGTGCCTGAGAGCTGTTGAGCTGGAGCCCTCTGGGGCTGCTGAGCCCCTCGCTGCTGTGGTGGAGGAATCCATGGGAAGAAATTGAGACACAAAACACATGTGTCTGGGCATGTTGTCCAAGACTTTCCCCATCAGGCAGCCTTGGCTGCCAGCAGGGATGTTCATTTTATCCCCCCTTCCCTCTCTTTATGCCAAAACACAGGAGCACATGGGAGCCTGGCAGGATGGAGGTGGCTGACAGCCCTATGCCTTGACATGATGGCAGGTTGCCTCCTCCGGGGCAGGGCATGGGCATTTTGGGGACACCAAACCAACAGATTCTCACTCAGCCTGTGCCCTGCCTTGGTTTCCCCAGCTGTCGCACAGGGCTGAAGCCGGCCTGTTCCCACGCTTGCTGAGAAGTGACTTTTGTGGTTCTCTGAAAAGCTTCCAAGCACTGAGTTTGGCAGCAGTCTGGCTCTTGAACCTCTCCCAGCCTTTCATAGCTGGCCAGCATGCTTGCGCCCTGGCTAGCAAACAGCCACTCCAGCCTAGCTCCCAGAGGTGCTGCTGGGCTCCTCCCATGTCCTTGCCCCATTTCTAGCAGCTGCTTGGCTATGCCAGAGCTCAGGGGAGCACAGCAGCCAGGAGAGCTGCCACGCAGAGCCATATTTGAGGGCTGCCAGACATAGCTGGAAGAGCCCCTGTGTCCACAGGTGCTGGGGATGAGACACTCAGTTGCAAAGTTCTACTACCATGCATCTGTGTGTCCCCAAAGCAGTGCTGAGGACTCCCTGCTCAGATTTAACTCCCTCCTGGCTCTCCAGCCACAGTCTTATCCTGGCCCTGGGTGCCCAGCAGAGATGCACTGGGAAACAAACTGTGGGGGATAAATGAACCAATGAACCAATGCAAAGGACAAATGAACCAAGAACCATCCTTCTTCTACTTACTCATTCTTTTGCCACCCAGAGGCAGAAGCTGGTGGAGAGGAGGCACATCGTGCTGAGGCATTTGGTGCTATCCACTCCAGCCACTGTGCTGTTTTTTCGTGGTGGCCTTGCTGCATTTTCCCCCCTTTAAAAATCTCCTTTATTTCAGGAACAGCCTTAAAAAGGAATCAATGAAGGATAGAGTTTTCAGCAATGGGAAAGGCAGATCAGCAGAGGGATGTGGGGGCACACTGGGATTGGAAGCTGGAGGCAACACTTGGAGTTGGGGATCCTGTGCTGGTCCTCTTTTAGATCACAGGGACTGGTGGTCCTCAGTGTGTGGGAGTGCACCCTTGGAGTATTAGGAGTGCTGAGGCTGGTGCTGGTTGGGGACCCATCTGGTGACATTGCATTGTCCCAGGATAAGCCTCCTTTCTTGGCTGCTCAGTTGCATCCATGCTGTTCCAGAGGGACCCAGCTTATGGGTCGTACCTAGATTTGCCAGCTTTGGAGAAAGGCTGTAGGAGCAGGAACTTGGAGGAAAACTGGGATTTGTAGTTGTTTTCATTTCCCAAAGCTGCTCTCCTGCTTCTTTCCCCACTGTGCTGATGACACTGCGTATGGCATGTGCCCCCACTGTCCCTCCAATGTTTGGGGGACCCAGGAGTAGAACCCTAGTGATGCTTCCCCCTTCCAGGGGGTCCCTGAGCTCCTTGGCTGACCCACTTCACCCTTGTGAAGGGTGTGTGTCTCCCCTCTTGCAGATGAGCCCCCATGTCCCTCCCGACTCTGCCACCACCACTGCCTGCTCTGGCAGAAAACAGACACTATTGTGTCTCCAAGCCCGGAGAGACTCCAATATCAACAAGGCGAGGGATTAAAGCTGGCTGTGGTGGTACTCGCTTTGGACTCAGTCCTGCAGTGTGAAGAGGAGGATTGTGTTCCCCTGCCTGCTCCCCGACCAGGGCTGGACGCTGGCAGGGAGAGCTGTTTTCCCAGCTTTGAAGCTGCCTGGGTGTTTGTTTTCCCTTGTAGCCATGTCCTCTAGGGCCAGGGGCTTGTTGAAGCTCAAAGCTGAGGGGGGTCAAGCTGGGGTAGCTGGGGGCAGGAGACCTCCCAGGAGAAGGCAGAGGTGGTGGTGGGGAACTTGGGATGTTGCTCTTGTGCCCTGGCATTGCTCCCATCCTTCTGGGAGGTCCAGGTGGGCAGTGGTGGATGTTCCCTGTCACCCGTCCCCAGGGCTGGAAGTGGCACAGCCCATCCTGCTTCTGGCTGGGCGAGGACCGTGTCCCCTACAGTGACGCCCGCAAGACGTGCTCTGACTACAGCTCCACGCTGGTTACCATCACCAACAGGTCAGTGCCATGCCAGTGGTGGTGGGTTTGCCCCAAAACAAGCTCTGCAATGTGGGGAGTGACTTCCAAGGGCTGGAGCATCATGGGCAGCTCAGTGTCTCAGCTCGCTGCATCACCCACTCTCACTGTCCCTCCAGGTTCGAGCAGGCATATGTGAGCAGCCTCATTTATGGCTGGGATGGGGAGTATTTTTGGACAGCTCTGCAGGACATCAATGAGACAGGTGCTTTCCACTGGCTGAGCGGTGATGAAGTGATGTACACTCACTGGAACCGCAACCAGCCCGGTAAGGGATGGGGTGGGATGAGGACTCCCCCTTTATGCAGGGCAGAGCTGGCACTGCCTTCCAGCACAGTCCAACTCTAAGGCTGGCATCTCCCCTGCTCTTGTGAGCACTCCAGGTTACAACAAAGGTGGCTGTGTGGCCCTGGCCACCGGCAGCTCCATGGGGCTGTGGGAGGTGAAGAACTGCAGCACCTTCAAAGCCAAGTACATCTGTCGACAAAACTTGGGCACCCCAGTCAATCCTGAACTGCCCAGTCCTTTCCCCACGCCCAGCCTCACTGCCACCTGCCCCCCAGGATGGAGCTCCGACCCCAAACTTCGTCACTGCTACAAGGTGAAGGGGGGTTGGACAGGTTGATGTGGGGATGCACATGCCTCCCCAGTGCAGGGGAGTGAAGGGACACATTTTGGTGCTTGCAAGAGGCACTCCACAGCCCTGGCTGGGGCTGGATGGCAGCACTGGGATGTGACTGCCTGCAGGTGGGAATAGGGCTCCGCTCCTGTTCTGCTGCTGAGCCCCCCATGCTGTGGGTTTTCCCTTACCCAGGTATTCAACTTTGAAAAGCTGCAAGAGAAGAAGACGTGGATCACTGCACAGGAATTCTGCCGGGAGCTGGGAGCCCAGCTGCTCAGCCTAGGCAGCTACGAGGAGGAGCATTTTGTCGCCAACACCCTTAACAAGATTTTTGGGTGAGAGGCTGGGGGCATCAGTGTGTGTCCCACTGCTGGTGTGTGCTTGCCACAAGGCCACAGCCCTCCTGGTGGTCTAGCACATGTGAGTGGATGGATGGATGGATGGATGGATGGATGGATGGATGGATGGATGGATCTCTCTGAGCACAGACTGGTATACAGAAGGTGCATCAGTTGATGTGGCTAATATGGGAGATGTGCAGGAAGTTCAGTGTAATTTGGGGATGGAGCTTGGGTTTAAAGCAGCTCCAGTCCTGAGATGGTGTGCCTGTTATCCCAGTTCCTATCTTCAGGTGTGTGGGGGTGGCAGGCTTTGAAAACAAACAGAAAAAGTCTTGATTATAAATATATATTTGTAAATAAGTATAAACCCCTCTGGTTTGAAGGGGGTTTTGTACTCATCTGTCCCCCTGGGTCCCCATAGGGAGTCAGAGCCGGAGCTCCATGAGCAGCACTGGTTCTGGATCGGCCTGAACCGGCGGGACCCTGCTGGAGACCAGAGCTGGAGGTGGAGCGACGGGCTGGGGGTGAGCCCAAGGGGCGTTTGAGTTGTGGGAGGGACAAATCTGGTGCTGGTGGAAAGGACCAACACTGTCCATCTCTCTCAACCCCCAGTTTTTCTACCACAACTTTGACCGCAGTAACTATGATGATGATGACATCCGGAGCTGCGCAGTGCTGGATCTGGCCTCCCTGCAGTGGATGCCAATGCAGTGTGAAGCCCAGCTGGATTGGATCTGCAAACTGCCCAAAGGTACTGGCAAAGGGGTCCCCACACTCATCAGCTGTGACTGACCTGGAGGAGCATGGGCTGTGTGGGCTGTGAGGTGGTGGAATCCTTGGGAGGAGGGAGGGTGATTCCTAATTCAGAGGCTGGGAGAGGTGCTGTCACTTCTTGGGGAATTCCGGAGGGGCGTCCTGCTGTTGTAGCCCAAGGATAGTTTGCAGAGAAGCACCCATGGGAGCATCCCAGCCTGCACCCCACTGACAACTCCCCTTGCCCTTTCTCCAGGTGCTGATGTGAAGGAGCCGGAGATCACAACCCAAGGTGTGTTAGCCACAGCCTTTTGACACAGTCACAGAATATTCTGAGTTGGACAGGACCCACAAGGACCACTGAGTCCAGCTCCTGGCCCTCCACCCCAACAATCCCACCCTGTGCTTGAGAGTGTTGTCCAAATGCTCCTTGAGCTCTGGCAGCCTTGGAGCCATAGTTACTGCCCTGGGGAGCCTGTTCTGTGCCTGACCACCCTCCGGGGGAAGAACCTTTTCCTGATATCCAACCTCAACCTCTCCTGGCTCAACTTCAGGTCATGTGTAGATCACCTGATGTCTTCAGTGGGTGTCTGCTGCAGTGTTATTAAGACATGATGGATCCTGGGCAGGGTTGTGGGAGGGAGGGGAACCCAGGCATCCCACTGCAGCTCCATTGCAGGAGAGGGACAAAAGCAAAGCAGCCCAACAGACAGGGACATGGGTGTCCTGGCAGGGTGACCGTGGCAGGGATGTCAGCCTGAGTGTGACACTGGTCTCTGCCTGCAGGCAGCAAAGAGTGGGTGAAGTACCAGGAGGCCGAGTACAAGTTCTTTGAACACCACTCAACATGGCTGCAGGCACAGCGCATCTGCAGCTGGTTCCAGGCTGAGCTGGCATCAGTGCATAGCAAGGCTGAGCTGCACTTCCTGGGCCAGAACGTGAAGAAGGTACCAAGGGGACAGGAACTTCCCAGGGCACTGGTGGCCCTGGGCTCTGCTGCCTTGTGGGCTGCTCTTCCTTATCTTCTTTCACCCTTTTCTGGAGGGACCATATTTGGGGGTGCTGGGCTTTGCTGGGGTCAAGGTGGATTTGTGTGGTGGTTGGTCCTGATGCCTGGGGTGGGTTTGGGGCTTAGCAAAGTGATAGTTTTTGCCTTGCTTTTGCAAGCTGGGGAAGGGTGTCTGATCCCATGGCAGCCTCGGTTGCCCCCAAAGACTCTTCAGTCCCTGAAGGGCACTGATATGTCCTCTCTGGGCATGCAGTTCTCCAGGGGCCAGGAGCAGCACTGGTGGATTGGGCTGCACACCTACGAGAACGACGGGAGGTTCAAGTAAGTCACAGCCAGCCACTGTATCCCTGGACATCCCTACACTACAGTCCCCACCACATCCCCACACCACTATGTCCCTGCACACTACTGTCCCCACATCTCAGAGTGCTGTGACTCAGCAGCTGCATCTCAGGGGTCTCATCCTGGGGTGCTGGGCTGGAAGTTCCTCACCCAAGAGAGTAGTGGTGGGAAACACTCCCAGTTAGGGCATTCAAGTGGTCCCATTCACCAAGTCACTGCTCATCCTCCTGATGCTGTTCCAGGTGGTCTGATGGGTCCCTCCTCAACTTTGTCTCTTGGGCACCAGGCAAGCCTCGGCCCATCAGCAAGGACAGGAAGTGTGTGTACATGACAGCCAGCCGAGGTGAGGGCAGGGCAGGGCTCCACGTGGGGCTCTGAGGGGCTGGGGCACTGATACCGGTGGAGAGGGGCATCATGCCCAGCGTGTCCCTTCCCGCAGAGGACTGGGGGGACCAGAAGTGCATGACGGCACTGCCTTACATCTGCAAGCGAAGCAATGGGACAGCTGTGAAGCCTTCCCTCTTTCCGGTACCTGCTGCCACAAGTGGGGGCTGTCCCCAAGGCTGGCTGCCCTTCCTCAGCAAGGTACCCCTGGAGGGGGAGGGGACAGCAGGATGGGAGAGGGGATGGCAGGATGGAGAGGTGATGGCTGCTTCCTGGTCTTCCACCAGCCCTGCGGAGGCACAAAGGGGGTGGCTGCAAAATGGCAGGATGGAAATGCCTGCTCATGTTTTGTGGGGAGTGCTGGGGAGTGCATTTACAGGGATTCTGGGAGACATGCTCTGGGATGGCGAAGGTGAGGTGTGTGCACAGGTTTGCCAGGAGAGATGTGGAAGGTCCAGAGGGGTTGGGGGGTGGCCCGCATGGGGGTGTGAAGGGGAGAAGGACCGTTGGGGCAGAATGGGGCTGCAGAGGGTGGCTGAGTGGGGAAGGTGCAGGGCTCAGGGTTGGGGTCAGCTGCACCTCCTGGCCCATCCTGTGCCCCTGCCTGTGCAGTGTTTCAGCTTCAATGGCCACAACAAAGGCGAGATAGTGAAGTGGCCAGAGGCAAAGCAAGTGTGTGAGAGCCAGGGCGCCATCCTGGCCACCATTGCCAGCCCTCTGGAGCAGGGTAGGTCTCCTCTGCCCCACCACCCCATCAGGTTTCTACCTGCCAGGGGTGGTCTTCAGCATTTCACCTGTCATTTGCAGCCTTCATCACATCCATGCTGCCCAACATCTCCTTGGACCTCTGGATTGGCTTACACGATGCCCAGGGGGAGTTCCAGTGGGTGGAGGGGGAACCGCTGCGGCATGTGAGCTGGGCACCTGGAGAGCCCTCAGGCTGCAGCTCCTCCAGCCCCAATGACAAGCCGGTGAGGGAGATTCCTCATAGCACCCCCATCCCTGATGGGGTGCCTGGCAGGACCGGGAAGGTCTCAGTGCCAGGCCCAGCCTTGGAAAAGGAAAGATTTAGTGGGCTGGGTGGCTCTCCAATGGCAGTGCAGGATGCAGCCCTGCAGGGTGGGGGGGTTTCTGGCATAGGGATCTCAGTGGTGTAGAACAATGCTGCTAAGGGCAGTGCTGACCTTGTGGTTTGGCTGCGCAGACCAACTGTGTTGTGGTGTGGCATGGCTCACCCCCCCTCTTCACGGGACGCTGGGATGACCGGAACTGCCTGGAGGAGAAACATGGCTATATCTGCCAGCGGAGCATAGGTAGGAGGGGGATGAGGGGACAGCCCCAGCTCTCTTGGGTGCGAATCTGCCACTGCCACCCTGGTGATTCCATGCTGTGGTGGGACTGGGGAGCCTGGGGCAGTGGGTTTAGCTTGGGGAGACAGACTTAACTTGGGCAGGTGGGTCCCTGGTCCCAGCCTTTTGTGGGACAGCCTCAAACCTGTGCACACCAGCCAGGCTCGGTGTGTCCCCACAGGGACGTGCATCCTGGTGGGCAGCTCCTAGGTGGGGATGGTGCTAGGGTGTCGCTGCTTGTCGTTCCTGAGGATGTCCCTCTGCCCTCCCCAGTTGCACAAGGATGTTGCCAGGTGCAACCAGCACAATACTGCCAGGGACAGCCTGGCCTGGGTAGGAATGGACAAAGGGGTGACCCACCTGGGATGCAGGAATGTCCTCCGTGCCCTCTGACCATGTCTCTTTGCTCCTCCAGACCCAGCCCTGAGCCCTGTGCAGGCACCATTCCCCCCTTCTCCTACCGGCACCCTCTTTTACCACAACAGCACTTACCGCATCCTGCAGAAACCCCTCAGGTGGCACGAGGCGCTGCTGCTCTGTGAGACCCTCAATGCCACCCTGGCCACCATCCCCAATCCCTACAGCCAGGCCTTCCTCACGCAGGCCGTCAGCAGCCTGCAGGCTCCGCTCTGGATTGGGTTGGCCAATGATGAGGTGAGGGAAGGGGGCAGGCACGTGAGACATGGGTCCCCAGAGGGATCACAGCAGCCTCCCAGGCACCTCCACCCTGTGGTGTTCCAGGGAGGCCGGAGCTACTCGTGGCTGACGGAGGAGAATCTCTTCTACACTAACTGGCAGGACGGGGAGCCCCAGCAGATCACCGGCTGCTCCTACATGGACACAGACGGGAGCTGGCGCACAGCTGGCTGTGATACCAGGCTGCAGGGGGCCATCTGCCAGCTCCAAACAGGTGCTGGCCAGGGGAACTGGGGTAGTCTGGGTGGGGTGTGACCAAGGGTTGGAGGTGGCATCCCACCAGGGACTTTATGGAGCATGTCCTTGTGGGTCTGGGTGCCCCAGTGTGCTCTGGGATCCCAATATCCTGTGCCCCATCACACCTTTAATGTACTATGTGCTCCCCAGGTCACTCCCGCATGCACAAGTGGACCTACAGTGGCAGCTGTCCCAAATCGCTGGAGGACTCGTCCTGGATCCCCTTCCGGGACCACTGCTACACCTTCCACATGGAGATCACTCTTGGGCAGAAGGATGCCATGAAGAGGTGCCAGAAAGGTATAAGGGAGCTGGAGTTGTAAAGGAGGGTGATGCATCCTTGGAAATGGAAGAGAGTGGGATCCCCAGGATGTTTGTGGGTGCAGCAGAGCCCCCTTGTCCCTGTGCCCCTGTCCAGCCTTGGTCAGCTGTCTCCTTGCTGTTGTGTGTTAGGGTTCCCCAATCATCATATGGTTCATGGGTGGGTTCTGAAATTTGTCCTGTTGGGCACTGCTGCTTCCTAACTCAATCCTCTTAGTTCTGGGCTCCTCCATGACAGTCTTCCCTCTGCAGTTGGCGGCACAGTGTTGTCCATCCAGGATGAGATGGAGAACATCTTTGTGTGGGAGCATCTTCAGGCGTACGAGGGCCTTTCCAAGGGAGCCTGGCTTGGCATGACCTTCAACCCCAAAGGTACAAAGGAAGGACTGAGGTTTGAAATACTCCCTCAGGCACCTCCATGAATTCCCACCAAGTCTGTGGTGAGCAGAGGAAGCCCTTGGTGGTGGCACCAGTAAGGAGGGCTCATACCATAATGTGACAGGCACACCACTGTCTCAGGCTGTGGTAGACATACTGCATGTGTCCTCCTCTGGCTTGGTGGGATAGGAAACCCAAAGCCTTCTTCAAGGCACCAGAGCCTGCGCATTCTGGAAGGTGTGCTGTAGCCTCTGGTCTTCCCCATCACACTCCCCAGCATAGAATCACAGAATCATGGGATGATTTGGGTTGGAAGAGACCTTAAGGCCAATCCAGTCCCACCCCCTGCCATGGACAGGGCCACCTTCCACTACACCAGGTTTCCTAGAGCCCTCTCACACTTCCTTGTACTTTCTGAACTTGGGCAAAGGTGGGGTGTCCTCTTCAGCCTCCTTAAGCCTAATTTTCCCATTTCCCAGGTGGCACCTTGGTTTGGCATGACAACAGTGCCGTGAACTACTCCAACTGGGGCCAGCACGACACGGGGCCCAGCATGCTTAGCCAGAACAGCTGCTACTGGATCCAGAGCAGCAACGGCGTGTGGCGTCTAGGCTCCTGCACAAACGTAACCATGGGGGTCATTTGCAAGATCCCCCGAGGTAGGGTTGCCTCTGCTGCCCGAGGCTTCTGGGCTGATGTAGGGTGAGCTGGGGGTCTGGGCAGGGTGGTGCATGGCAGAATTGGCACAGTGGCAGCACCAACCACATGTTTTGGGTAATTCCAGTGCAGGGGCTTGTATGGGTTGGTGTTGGGGTCTACAGGTCTCCATTGGGCTCAGTGATGGGCTGTGCATGTCTCATTGGCTGCATCAGCTCCTTGGGGCAGGATGGGGCTGGTGGTACAGTGGTAGAGCAAAGCCAGAGGACCACCCCAGCTATTCATCACCCATTGCCCGTGTGGTGCAGCACTGGGAGCAGTGCAGGGTGTGGGTCCAGAGGTGCTGGTTGTGGGAAGATGGGAGGGTGTCATGGCTATGCACTCACCTATCTATGTTGCCATTGCAGTGGAGGAGAGCAGCTTTTCCAGGGCAGGTGAGTAGCACCATCAGCTGGGCATAGTACTAGGACTGGAAACCAGGACTGGGAGCCTGTGCCACAGCCCAGCTTGTGTAAATAATAAAAGGAATTGGGTTTACATGTGGGGAATGCCATTCCCAAGTGACTTTGGCCTTGACTTAGGACTCCTCAGCAGCAGGAGCCATCCTTTGATGAAGGTGTGTGTCTGCCCAGCCGCTTGCCAGACTCTCCTTCCAGTGCCCACACTGCCTGGTTATCAGGGGGATGGCCAGCATGTCTGCTGGTAGGATCCAAAGATCCATCCCAGGCAGCTGCTAAATGTACATACACACCACGAAAGACCCAGGGAGTCTGCCCAGCCCCAGGAGGTCTGCCAGGAGCAAGATGTCCACAAAACACCAAAGCAGATTGGCAGAGTCACAGAATGTGCTGACTGGAAGGGACCCACCAGAAGCAAGGATCATTGAGTCCAGCTCTTTAAGTGAACAACCCATATGGAAATCAAATCCACAACCTTGGTGTTACTAGCATCATGCTCAACCAACTGAGCTAATCTCATTCCAGTCCTGTCCTGCTTTGACTCACACCAGGGGAAACAGGCTCTCCAGGGCAGTGGTCAGCCCCAAGTCGGCCAGAGCTCAGGAAGTGTTTGGTCAGCACTTAGGCACAGGGTGGGATTCTTGGGGTGTCCTGTGCAGGTCCAGGAGTTGGACTTGGTGACCTTTGTGGGTTCCTTCCAACTCAGGATATTCTATGATTAAATCACCCTGCCCAGAAACATGGGTCTAGCTGGAGCCCCACCAGCCTCAGCCTCTCCTGCAGGCTGAGGAGGGAACAGGAGCCATCTGTCTGCCTCCTAACAGCCTTTCCTCCCTGCAGCTCTGCCAGAGAACACAACAGCCATCGCTGTGGTTGTGCTGTCGACACTGGCACTGTCCACCGTGCTGGGGGTTGTTATCTTCCTGTACAAGCGCCGACAGAGCGCAGAGCGCGGCGCCTTTGAGAGCGCTCGCTACAGTCGCACCACCTCCAACCCCAGTGAATCTGCCGAGAAGAACATCCTGGTGTCGGACATGGAGATGAACGAGCAGCAAGACTAATGGCAGAGGGGATGCTGGGGATGGGGATCTGGGGAGGGGGGAGGATAGAGAGCACCATGCACGCTATCCCCATGGTGCATGGGGCAGGGGTGGCAGCAGGACTGGTGTGGCAGGGCAGGGAGAGGGGCTGGGGTCAGGGTTGCGGTCCAGCCAGGTGGGCAAGAGGAGGGAGCCAGGGTCCCTCCTGCCCCACATGTCTCTGCCGTCACCTCTGGGCTTGTCCCAGAGCTGGGATTTTGCCTGCAGCAGCTGTGGTGGCAGTTTCAGAGCTAAAAAGTTTTGAGAGAAGTTGCTGCACAAGTTGAGAACTTTCCAGCGGCACGAACAGGCTCCAAGACACCTTTGCCTTGGGAGAAGGCAAGTGCAGGGATTCAGGGCCCTGCAGCAGGCTCTTCCCCCAGGAACCGAGCTGGTGTCCGCGAAGACATAGTCCCAGGCAAGAGGTCTCCAAAGCCGATCTACCTCCCCTCTGTGTGCAGCGGCAAGGGCCCTGCCAGCTCCCAGCCCCACCACTGTGCCGCTCCTTCCCTCTCTTCGGCCTCATCCCTGCCTCCAGCAGAAAGCAGCAGAGAGACTGTTGCAGCGATCCCAGCGTGGAGCCCCACAGGATCAGTGATGGAATCCTCTCCTCCCTGGCACATTCCTAGGGCTGTGTACAGACCCAGTGACGCTGTGGCAGCTTCCCTGTTCCATAAGCCAGAGCTTGTCCCATTTTCTTTGATGTGTGTGTCTCCCAAATAACTGCATGGGAGAGCACCACAGCAAACTGCTGGCCCAGCCCCTCTAGTGGAGCACCCTCAGCACCCCAGACCCCATAGGAGGAGTTGGGTGCTGAGGCAGGAGATGCTGCCAGAGATCTGGCAGCATCTCTGGCCTCACCAGGCGGGGATGGCATGGGGCTGGGGTCACTTGCCATTGGTGCCTTGCTGGGCCCGGAAGGCTGAGGATCAGTGCTGCAGAGTGGGGAGGATTTCGAAGTTTGATGGTTGTTTTGAAGTTGGTGGTTTGTTGGTTTTTTAAAGGAAATTATGGTAGCTTTTGTTGCTATACTGTACTGAGTGCGTGCTGAATATATACGTTTTTTCACACAGCTGACTGGGGTGTGTGTGGTTGCCTGTTTCCATGTAGGGTGTAGCAGAGGAGGAGGTGGAGGAGAAGGAAAAGGAGAAAGGCAGTGTGTGGCTTCCTGCCTGGCTTTTGAGCTGTGCAGGAAGGAGTGGGGGTGCCCAGGGCTGAGCCATCCTCCATCAGCTGCATGCAGCAGCATCCCTGTGATGAAGGATGCCTGGAGACAGCAAGAGCTGTTAGGACCTTGATGACGGTTCCCTGCTAAGAATGGGATCCAAAGAGCCCCTTGGACTTCTGAAGTGGGGTGACACAGTCCTACAAAAGATGTTGCCTTTAGCCCTCTGCCTCTGAGGCTTGAGTTGGGGTTGGTTTTGCTGTAAGAACAGGAAAAAGAAAATTTTTGTAAGTCACTTTTTTGACACGTGTGGATTTTAAAATCTGTTGATTTCACTTAAGCTGGACATTAAGTGTTTAGGAAACTGTTGGGGGGTGGAATGGGGGCACCAGGTACCGCTGAGTTTTTGTTTAATTTTTGGCAACCTACAAAAGCTGCCATGACATTTCAGGGTGAGGAAGAATCTGGAGCACATAGATCTGCCCCAGCTCCATTTTTCTCTCTCAGCTTTCTCTGCCTTTATTTCCTGAGGTCCTTTCTAGTTTGGAGCAGTTGGTTCTGTCAATGAGCCCATGCCTTCCTGACGTGGGAGCTAGAGCCTGAAAAGCCAAGCGTGAATCCCTTATCATCCCCAGTAGCTGGAATTCCTGCTGCAGGGGTGCTTGGAATACCATGCTGAGATGGAAGCTGTGCTGCTGGTGGGAGTGGAGGTTTAGGATTAACTCCTTTTGGTGGGCAGAGGTGTTAGGAAGTCCTAAAAAATAAAGATTGATGTTAGGATTGATGGGCAGGTGTGAGAGAGGAGCAGTGCTGAGGGTGCTGGGGCTCCTTTGAAGTGATGAGACCCTGTGCAGGGTGGGAGCAGGGTAACATGGGGCATTGTGGGTGGGATGGTGGGGAGTGGTAGGTGCTGGAGGAAATTCTGTGCCATGGAGAGGCTGGGAAGGAGCTCCCCCAGCCATGCAGGAGGTGTTAAACTTGGCTCTCACGCAGTGAGAAGACCTTGTTTAAAAGAGTTTTCTTTTTTTATTTCTTCTGGATTACTTTGTATTTTTTCCTTCTCCTTTGCTTTTGAGAAAATAAATCTGTACTGTCTAGGAGAAATATTGTCTGAGAAGAGTTTTGTGGGCTGTGGGCAGTGATCAGGATTACAGGGAAATGCATATATGGTTACATGGTATCGTCTATCACCATTAGATAATGTGAAGAATTGCTTAACAGGATCCTGTCAAATATATATATATTTTTATATATATATATATATATATATATATATATATGCTTTTTTTTTTTTTACTCTCTGTGGTTTGTAAGATCCTTTTAGAAGCTTGGAAATAAAATTTCCTTACCCACTTCTTTTCTTTTTTTCCCTTCCTTTTAATTGAGAAAAGCAAAACTTGTCTTTCCCTATGTCTCCAACAAGTAATGAATATAAAGCTGAAACGACACGTGCCTGCAGCAGAGGAGGCTCCAAGGTGCCCAGGTGAGGGGGTTGTTGTATTGATTCCTTGAGTTTTTTGGTTGCATGTCCCATGGATATTATGTTGTCCACTGGTTGTTTTGAAGTGTTGGCTGGAGCGCTCCCACACACTAGGCTTCCCTTGCTTGCACTGGTCACTCGGTGCTGTTTCCTCACCTCCCTCTTCTTTGGGGCTTCCCGGTCCTTTCAGTAGCCTGGAGCTGTCCACACCTACCACTCCTTTCCCTGGGGTCAGAACCAGCACTGTCCCCCATCGCCCACTGTGCCCGGGAGAGATGTGATTTCATAATCACAGAATCACTTAATCATGGAATTGTTTAGGTTGGGAGAGTCCTCTAAGCTCTTCAGGTTCAGCCATTCCCCCAGCATGTCAAGCCTACCACTAACCCATGTTCCCAGTTGCCTCATCCACAGCTTTTAAATTTCAGTTAAGTTTCTTTTGGGTTTACTGGGGCCATTTGATTTTGTCTTTGATTGAGTGAAGAGCACAGAGCAGGCACCTGGAGCAGAAACTCTCAGGATGATTTGAAGGAAGACATTCTTTCTCTCTTCTGTTGTTTTTCGCCCAAGAGACGGGAGGATCTTGGGAGGGTTGCTCTGTTTAATTGCAAACAGCAGTGGAAATAATGCGGAGGGACACTCCACTGCAGCAGGGAAAAGGAGACTGGACTCACCTTCCTTCTGGAGGTTAAACTCCTCAGGGTGACCTGACCTGAATTCAGGTATGTGTTTTCTCTTCAAACGAAGCTCAGCAAAGCTTGTACTACTGGTGTGAGACAGTGAAGATCAGAATGTGGTTTATTTATTTATATTTTAATCTAAAAGGAATGTGGCCTTTGGGGAAAATCGCAGTTTCTAGTAACCAGAGGCCCTTTCTCACAGGCCTGAAGAATGCCTTTTAACAACTCTTCTGAACTTGAACTGAGCATGCTCATTTTAAACGACTTTTTAGAAAATTCCATGAGATCTGGTTCAGAATGGATTAATCTGGAGAAGGATACAAAATAGCCTTGTTATTTCAATCCCCTTTAATTTCCCTGCTGAATACCAAGGTATCAGATAGAGGGAAGGCAGCATGTCCAAAGCAGGCAACCAGCACATTCTAAATTAGTCTCTGGTAGGTGAGCTGCCCATTAGCCCACAAATCAGCCCTGGGTCATGGGCTAGTGTGGGAGTGTGGAAGGGAAATGTCCCTTTGATTTTCAGAAGCAGTTTATAGCACATGCAAGGGCAGAACACCACACCCAGACCCCAGGCTGGGCTTCATCTAATAAATCTGAGTCAGCTCAGGGTGTTGGCACAGCCTGAGCCTGCTGTTGTGCCAGCTCTGGTGCACTCACTGGGCGCTGGGAGATCTAAATTGAGTCAGGTGAACAGTGACCTAAATTACCTGTTTTGAATAAAAACAGGAGACTGGGGCAGCTTGGTGAGCTGAAGTGTCTACATTGCACCTGATGGCAGGTGAACAGAATCCTGCCCTCAGAAAGGCTGAATCCCTCAATTTGATAGGTAAAAACAGACCTAAGCTGCTTATGCCTTACTCATCATCTGCATTGAATACTTGTAGCCGTGCACTGAGATGGCCCCAATATCCACAGTGTGTGGGAAGCATTCTAATGTATTTGGGAGTCCTACAGCACAGGCCGTGCAGAAACTATGCTCAGTTCTACTTAAGGCATGCGTTAGGTTTGTCTACAAGCTGTAGCTAGCAGAGTGTAGAGAGGGTGAGGAGCCTGCTCAGCTGAGCTGCTCTTTGCCACTCGGATTCAACACAGTAGTGCTTGTGAAGGTCACAATTCAATGTTATATGTTCAGGAACATGAATATGCTGAGGGGCTGCAGCACAACAGAGGTCAGGGCTTTGCAGAGCCACGGATGTGTCTGGGCTGTGACCAGTGGCCACTGCCTTTTTGACTCAAATTGCTCTTGGCAGCTGTTTTTATTTCACCCTGAGGTAAAAACCGCTACTCTGAAAACAACCAGTTTGTGCAAAACGAGTCACCACAAGACTTTTGTTTCCTTATTCCCAGAAGCCAGGCATAAGCCTGACTCAGAAGGTATTCATCTGTGTGGGATAAAGGGGGAATCCAACGTTCTGTGAATGTGGTGTCTGCTTAGTAAGTGATTTTGTTCAGGAATAATCAAATATGCTGGGTGCTCCTCACTTGGGATGATTACTAGTTCATGCTTAATTGTTACCTTATAATTCACACAGTCAGTACTCAGTTTTTAAGGTCCAATGTGAACACCAGTGAGCACAGCTCCACATATAGATCAGGTTTCTAGTGATGGACAATAACCAATATGGAGTTAACCAGCAACATAGGGGATAATAAGTCCTTTAAAATGTACAAAATTATACCATCTCATCACAGAGTAAAAAGAATTAAAATGTATTAAGCAATATGTTTCAAGTTCATGTAATTGAGAAAATGTGTAAATCAGGCAAGAATTCATAAAGTTCATGTGTCTCCCTCTCTCTGGGTCCCCCCCAGGAACCCCGGCCAGCCCCGACTTGGCACTCAGAGAGTACTGAAGGCAGCTAGGCTAGTTGCCTTTGCATCAAAGGAGATGCTAGAGACACCGGCAGAGGATAAAAGGGCCGACTCTTAGCAGGGGTTAATCCAAGGTTTTATTCCGAGCTCCTGGGTGCTCCCACACCTCAGGGGGCCTCCTGCTGAGAGCCCCGGGAGAGGTGCCAAAGTTACATTTAAAGGAAGGTGGAAAGCAAAAGTAGATACATTTGCTGACCAGTAAAGAAACTTCAGGGATGGAAACTTAGGGAATGGACATTTGGGATAGCATATGGGGTGGCACTTGGGGGGTTGACCCCTGGCCTCTGACTAATCACTTGACGACCTGGACCAAAAGTTCTAGATAGAGAGGATGGGATGCTGAGTGTCTGACAGAGAGCCGGGGGGGATTTGGGGATGATCTCAACAAAGGACAGGGAATACTCAGGTAAAGGGAGGGGATACAATCTGGGGTAAGCCATTTGGGAAAAATAAGGGGATACAAAGACAAAACCATTACAAAGTATAAACACACACTACAACATTCATGTACAAATCTGAGCCTTAAAAATGAGCTTAAAAGAATTCATACAGCAAATTTGTACTGATCAATTATTTTGCTGAGATGCAAATGGTCTAGGCTTCTTATTGTACAGTGCAGCGAAGACTTCAGGCTCTTTCCTAGCTTCACTTCCAAATAATAGCTGCATTTTCTAGCTGCTTTCCATGGATTCCACTCTGTGTGTCAGCATTCAAGTCAAGATCTGAGCAATTGTTTTCCTTCTGTCTACATTCTCCCTCATAAAACAAAGGAAAATTCCGATTTTGTTGAGGCCATTATTAGACAATGTCAAATACAAGAACTTTCCTGAAAGTTTGTCACAATCCAGCTGAGAGAAAACACTCTATGTGTTATTCACAGATGTAAAAGTGTGCTCTGGTTCCCTTGGCTGGAAGCTCTGGACAGGATCACATCACTTTATAAGCTCATACTCTAATCAGAAGAAACCTCAGAAGTAATGTATGTCAGTGTTAGATGTGACTCCAGACACACCAGGGGACTGCAGGGATCCCCACAGCTTGTGATTTTAAAGGTTAAAGGAGGTTAGTTATAAACACAACTTACTAGCCAACTGTTTCCAATTAGGTGAGGCAGTTTTAGGACATAATCAACAGAAATGCCGTTGACTTCACTACTAGTTACCTTGACCTGTGGTCTTTCAAAGTAATTAGCTGTTTGGACTAGTTAGTTTGGACTTTAAAAGACAACAGTAGAAGTTAAAAAGCACTGTGTGACATAAACACGCCTGTTTTAGCTTTAGTTAAAGTAGGAGAAAAGTAGAAGCATTAAAAAAAATAGTGAAAAGGGTACTTAATACAAAGGCTTCTTGGTGGAATTCCAAGGTCATGAGAGTTTAAATGTTTTTCTCAGAGTCAGGACCTGTAAATGAAGAACGAAGAGTGGTTTAGAATTCCTTTCTTCATCAACAAGAAAAAAAAAATAAGTGAAGTTAACAAGATGAAAAGCCATTGCTTTCTCTTAAGCTTGGAGATAGAGAACAATCACTGAATAATTACTTTGATTGCCAATTATCTGCACAGTTATCTTGCTGTTCTGCTCTCTAAGGCACCTGCACAACCCCCTCCAAACTTGGTTCTGCTGCCCATCAGAGGGTACAAAAGCTTCCTCAGCATTCAAAGGCTGTTTATCAAAGGCTGTGATGTAGCCTTCATTTATACAGTTTGACTTACTGTGAGAAAGTATAAGGTGTAAATAAGGTTTTCTGATTACACATAAACTTCTAAGAACTGCTGTGTCTTTTTGCTTAAAATGGGAATTTTGTAATCCTTACAGTAGTGTTGGTAAGTTTTAATATGTGTGTTATGAATAAAAAGTTATCTATTTTTGTTTAAGGTTACAGAGCTAAAACCGGTTGGACCGGTTGCTGTTAAATTAGCTTAATTGTTAAGAGTTCTTCTTTAATTGCCCGTCAATGGTTGGTGATTTAGCCATTGTCCTCCCAATGCTTGCCCCGGAGCTACACCTGGACAGGGCAGCCCAGGAGAATAGGAGTGGCCTGAGACCACGTATGCAGATGAGGAACGCACTGCTCCAAAATTTTCCCGTTTTCTAGGAAAACCCCTAAAAACAAAGAACCAATATAGAATTAGGGGACCCTAGGTGATGTCTAAGGATGGGTGCAAAGTCCAGTACCTGCTTGGATCCTTTTTGCTTCTCACCCTGACCTGAAAGGATGTTCACTAAGGAGGGGACCCGAAGTGTTGGACCGAAAAGTAGGAATCTGCGAATCTCCCGTGAGGACGCAGTCCCCAGCTCTGCCTGCAGACCAGCGGACAGAGCTGCATCATCACCCTCCTCCTCCGTGCCACTCTTGGGGACAGCGGCGGCGTGGGCGCGACCCGTCAATTTCTCCCCACCTGAGCTGAATCTCTTTAATAAAGGCATTGAAAAGGAGAAAGATCTCCTGCCCTATTTATTTCAATGTGGAAAACCTTTTCAAGCCACTGGTTGCAAATCACGCAAAATCATTCAGAGTCCTGCTTGCTTAGATTAGCTATTATTTACAATACAGCTGAAAAAGTAGTTTTCTTTTTGATGGGTTTGTCAAACTTATAGCATTGTTAACTCTCCAATATTATATAAGATGTAAATTTAGTCCATTCAGTAACTACCAGATGTAGTTCTTTTGGCATACTGGCTAGATGGGGGACAGTGTTAAAAAAAAAAAAAAAAAAAAAAAAAAAAAAGAAAAAAAAAGGCAGGAAGGTCTATTTAGAAGAGACATGATCACTAATTAATTAGAATTTAATTCAAAACACCGTTTTATATTCTAAGGAATGTGTCAGCATGAACAAGTCACTTCTTGTCTCTCTGTATTTGAGAACGTTTTGCCCCGTGCCCTAATGGAAGGTGATATGCTGGAAGTGGAAAGAGCAAGTCCTGCTGTAGGAATTCCTCACTGCTGGAGCTAATGGGATAGAGCCTGTGAAAGTCCCAGCTGTAATCAGGCAGGCAGTTACTAGATGTCACTGAAGCTCCAGCCAACAGCACCAGAAGAGTTCTCCTTTGGCCAAAACCCATGGAAGGGGAAGCGCATCCATGAAAGGAAAGAGACTACTCCAGCTGTTCAAGCTTTGCTGAGAACATGAGTTGTGTTCTAGACACAGGAGCTGAAGCCTTGCTCCACTCATTTGGCATTTCACATTGTTCCCAGTCATTCCAAGCCTTTAAAATCCTATTTATATGTGGTATTTCCCCTGTAACTGGCAGGTTTGAAAGAGAAATGTCACTTTAGCAGCGGCATCACAATCTGCAACTTCATCATCAGCTCCTCGGTAACATGGCAAATGGAAATGTTTTAATATTATTATAATAGACAGTCAAAATGACATTTCAAGTGAGAACTTGTGGAGTTGCCAAAACCTAATACACCACAGAGAGGTGACTGATGTGCTTCATCTCAAAGTATTACTTCACTTTTTATTGTGAACCAATGGTTTTTCAGGAGAAAACTGTGAGATTGTTTGGTTCTTTGGTTTTTTTTTTGAGAGATATTGTCTTGTTTTTAACGATGTTCAGCCATAACTAAGCCCAAAATACCCACTAATTTTAAGGGTAGGCATATAACAACACTAACAATAAAAGAAAATAATTATTCTTATCACAGTGTTATTTTAAATCGGACATTTCAAAATTAGAAGACTATAAAAAATTCACAAAAATCCAACATCTCATAGCCTGGGTTCTAATTAAAATCCCTCCCAACCTCAAGACAGTCAGGAAGTCACTATCCCTGTAGTTTCAGGATGACTGATGAAAGACTTCAGACAAACCACAAGCAGCCACTGGGTCAGTTGATATGACTTTTTTTAGAGCAGCTCAAGTACACCCCTAATGGTGCAGTGAAAAGATATTCTATGAATTTAAAAACATAAAATTTGTCCTTCCAGAGAGCTTTACAAGGTACAGCCCATGCAGAGTTTGACTGCCAATTAACTGGAAACTTTCATCCACTGTTTTGCAGCTTGTAACAAGCTAAGAGAGGGGAAATGGATTCTAATTTGACATGTCCATAGGGTTGATCCTCTGACTTCGTCCCAAATGACAGCATCACAAATGGATCCTAAGTCTTTCCGTGTGTATGCCTGAAATGAGTGGAATAATGACAGATCTCTCAAGATGAAAATTGTATTCATGTTATAAATGAGAAGCTTGAATAGGCCAATATTCAAGCAGCAATCAATTTATTAATTAATTTGGTAAAAAGTATGAGCGCTGGGTACAGTGGGGGAAGTTTT
>NW_024498709.1:0-3392 GCF_017590055.1 Onychostruthus taczanowskii
GATTTTGGGGTAAATTCCCGGGGTTTTAACGCTGAGCCCTCCCCACAGGAAGAGCTGGAATTCTGCGAGCGGCTGCTGCAGCTCTGCTTCGAGACCCCCCCCGAAGAATCCACCATGGACCGATGACCCCAAAACCCCCCAAAATTCCCCCAAAAATCCCCTCCTGGCACCCCAAAAACCCCCAAACGCTGCGAGCCCCCCCGAGCCAGGGGGGAATAAACGCTCCTGGTCCGACCCTGGCTGAGTTTTGGGGGGGAAAAGGGTCTGGGGGCGCAATCGGCGCCGTCGTTAAGGAAAAAAATGGGGAAAAAAATCGAAATTTCCGCAAATTCAGCACCGGGAGCGCGGGGGCGCTGTTATGCTAATGTAGAGGCGTGGCTATGCTAATACTATGAGTGGGTGTGGTCATGCTAGTTTGGGGCGGGGTTATGTTACAGCGCGGGGGCGCGGTTATGCTAATGAAGAGGCGTGGTCATGCTAATAAGATGTGGGTGTGGTCATGCTAGTTTGGGGCGGGGTTATGTTAATGAGACGTGGGCGTGGTATTGTCGGTATTACCCTGGCAACCGCGTCCCGGTGGGCGGGGTTTCCCCACCACTCTCTCTTCTCATTGGTCCGCTGCCGTTTCCCGCCGCTGTTCTCGCTCCTGATTGGTCAGCGGCGTTGCCGGGCTCCGTGAGGGCTCCGTGAGGGCTCTGCCATGGCGGCGGCGCTGGAGGACGCCGTGGGCACCGTGTGCTGGTGGGGGCTGTCCCCGGCCATCGATCTCCGCCTGCACCGTGAGCCCCGAGCCCCCCGCACCCTCCCGGGACTGCTCCCGGTGCTCCCGGTGACCGCGGCTCCCTCACGATCCCCGCAGTCCCGCCGGGACCGGAGGCCTCGGTGCTGCTGGTGGGGGCGGCCGAGGGCCGGCACCTGCTGATGACGGCGGCCCGGGCCCGCCGGGGACCCCCCCGCGACATCACGGTACGGACCGGGACACCGGCAACCGGGAGGGGCAGCGGTCCCGGTACCGGGCTCGGTGTCGCGCTGCAGAGCACCGGGACGGGGTGAAGCTCCCGCTTCGGGGCTGTGCCGGTGTTACCGGAGCTCTCCCGGTGTTACCGGGGCTCTCCCGCAGCTCTTCGTGGTCGAGCAGAGCCCCGAGCCCGTGGCTCGCCAGCTCCTGTTCCTGCTGCTGGCGCTGGAAGCACCGGAGCGGCCCCCGGTGTCCCTAATGACCCCCCCCGGTAACCCCGGTGTCCCTCCCGGTGTCCCCCGCTGTCCCTAATGACCGCCCCGGTAACCCCGGTGCCCTTCTGGTTTCCCTCCGGTGTCCCTTCTATCCCCTGTGTCCCCTCCCGGTGTCTCCGCCGCTAACCCCGGTGTCCCCGGTAATTCCCCCGGTGTCCCCGATGTCCCTCCCGGTATCTCCGGTACTCCCCGGTGTCCTCCCCCGATAACCCCCGGTATCCCCGGTGTCCCTCGGTACCCCCGGTGTCCCCTCTGTCCCTCCCGGTGTCCCCTCCCGGTGTTCCCGGTGTCCCCTCTGCCCCTCCCGGTGTCCCCGGTGTTCCCGGTGCCCCGGTGACGCCGGTGCCGTGCCGCAGCCCGCGCCGCCGCCGTGCTGGAGCTGCTGGGCTCGGGCTCGCTGGGGCCGGGCACGGCGGCGCTGCTGCGCGGGGCCGCGGGCCGCCTCCGCCGCTGGCTGCGGGCGGAACCGGACCCGCACCGGCACCGGGACACCGAGCGCCACGGGCCCGCCGACCTGCGCCTCATGAAGGTCAGAACCGGGCGGGACTGGACCGGGGGGAGCGGGGCTGGGCGGGACCGGGACCGGGGACACCGGGGGAGCAGGGCTGGACGGGACCGGGATCGGTCCCGGTGCTGTCGGTACCGGGTCTCAGGATCCCGGTGCTGTTGGTACTGGGTCTCAGGGTCCCGGTGCTGCCGGTACCGGGTCTCAGGATCCCGGTGCTGCCGGTACCGGGTCCCGGTGCTGCTGGTTCCGGGTCCCGGTGCTGCCGGTACCGGGTCTCAGGGTCCCGGTGCTGTCGGTACCGGGTCCTGGTGCTGTCTCGGGGTCCCGGTGCTGTCGGTACCGGGCTGTCCCTCCCGCAGTGCCGGGACCGGGACGCTCTCGAGGCGGTTCTGCGGCGCTGGGAGCGGGCGGTGCCGGGCCCGGGGGCGGTACCGGAGACAGAACCGGGCCCGGGGGCGGTACCGGAGGCCGAAGCGGGGCCGGTACCGGGGCCCCCGGGCTGGGACCGGCGGCTGCGGCGGCGCCTCGGGGCCCGTTACGAGTCCCGGGCGGCGGTGGCGGATTGGGAGCTGCGGATGGCGCTGCACCCGCGGGGGGTAACGGCGGCACCGGGGACACCGGGGGGGCACCGGGGGAACAACGGGGGACAGCGGGGATACCGGGGACAACGGGGATACCGGGGACAACGGGGGAACAACGGGGGACAGTGGGGATACCGGGGACAACGGGGATACCGAGGGGACACCGGGGACGGGGAGGGGACAGCGGGGGTGTCCCGGTAAATACCGGACAGGGACACCGGGGAAGCCTTGGGGACACCCCGGGGGGTAACGGTGACACCGGGGACAGGGGGGGAACACCGGGGGGACATCGGGGAACCCCCTTGGGGACATCCCGGGGGGGTAACGGTGACACCGGGGGGACACCGGGGACATCCCGGGGGGGTAACGGTGACACCGGGGACATCCCAGAGGGGTAACGGCGACACCGGGGGGCTCCGGGAGGGGACACCGGGGAGGCGCTGGGGACACCCCGAGGGGTTTTCCCGGTTCCGCAGCCCCGGTGTCCCCAAGGCCCCCCCCGGTGTCCCCAAGGCCACCTCGCTGTCCCCGGCCGAGTTCGGGCGCTGGCGAGAGAGCGGCGACGCCTTCGGGGGAGGGGGCGCGACCCCCAACCCAACGGTGCTGAGCGACCCCCGGCCCCGCGCCGTGAGTGAACGGTGACACCGGGGACAGGGGGGGAACACCGGGGGGACATCGGGGAACCCCCTTGGGGACATCCCGGGGGGGTAACGGTGACACCGGGGGGCTCCGGGAGGGGACACCGGGGAGGCGCTGGGGACACCCCGAGGGGTTTTCCCGGTTCCGCAGCCCCGGTGTCCCCAAGGCCCCCCCCGGTGTCCCCAAGGCCACCTCGCTGTCCCCGGCCGAGTTCGGGCGCTGGCGAGAGAGCGGCGACGCCTTCGGGGGAGGGGGCGCGACCCCCAACCCAACGGTGCTGAGCGACCCCCGGCCCCGCGCCGTGAGTGGGGACACCGGGGACACCGGGGGACACCGGGAGGGGACAGCGGGAGGGGACAGCGGGAGGGGACAGCGGGACACCGCGGGGACAGGGAGGGGACAGCGGGACACCGGGAGGGGACACGGGGACA
>NW_024498710.1:0-2761 GCF_017590055.1 Onychostruthus taczanowskii
TCACAGGTACTCCAGCGCCCCCAGCCCGTCGAAGGCTCCGTCCCCGATGCTCCCGAGGCGCCCCGAGGTCACCAGGCTGCGACAGCACGGGGACGTTTTGGGGACAATTTGGGACATTTTGGGTCATTTTGGGACTAATTTGGGGTAAATTTGGGGAAAATTTGGGACAATTTGGGACAAATGGGGGAAAATTTGGGATAATTTGGGACAAAACTGGGGAAAATTTGGGACGTTTTGGGACAAATTTGTGACACTTTGGGTCATTTGGGGACAATTTGGGACAAATTTGGGACATTTTGAGTAATTTTGGGACTAATTTGGGGCAAATTTGGGGTAAATTTGGGGAAAATCTGGGACAATTTGGGACAAATGGGGGAAAATTTGGGATAATTTGGGACAAAACTGGGGAAAATTTGGGACGTTTTGGGACAAATTTGGGACATTTTGGGTCATTTGGGGACAATTTGAGACAAATTTGGGGAAAATTCAGGAGCATTGGGGGCATTTTAAGGTCAATTCTGGGACAAATTTGGGGAAAATTTGGGACATTTGGGACAATTTGGGACAAATTTGGGTGAATTTCAGGAGCATTGGGGACATTTTAAGGTCAATTCTGGGACAAATTTGGGGAAAATTTGGGAGCAGTGGGGACAAATTTGGGATAATCTGGGACAAATTTGGGGACATTTTGGGGTCAATTTTGGGACATTTGGGGACAATTTTAGGGTGAATTTGGGGACATTTTAGGGTCAATTCTGGGGAAATTTGGGACATTTGGGGACACTCTGGGGCAAATTTGGGACATTTTGGGTCAATTTTGGGGAAAATTTGGGGCATTTGGGATGAATTTGGGTTTTTGGGTTGAATTCTGGGATATTTTGGGCTGTTTTGGGGGTGATTTGGAGCTATTTTGGGGCAAATTTTGGGGCGAATTTTGGGTTATTTTGAGCTATTTGGGCTATTTTGGGGTGAATTTTGAATTGGGGATTTTGGGGGAAAATTTGGGGAAATTTGGGGACACTCTGGGGCAAATTTGGGACATTTTGGGTCAATTTTGGGGAAAATTCGAGACATTTTGGGGACATTTTGGGTCAATTATGGGGGAAATTTGGGCCAATTTTGGACATTTTGGGGACATTTGAGGGATTTGGGGACATTTTAGGGTCAATTTTTGGACAAATTGGGACCTTTTGGGTCAATTTTGGGAAAAATTTGGGGACAATTTGGGGTCAATGATGGGCAAAATCTCGGGATTTTGGGGACATTTTAGGGTCAATTTCGGACATTTTTGGGAAAATTTGAAACAGTTGGGAAATTTTGGGGACATTTTGGGTCAATTCTGGGGAAAATTTGGGGCATTTGGGATGAATTTGGGTTTTTGGGGTGAATTCTGGGATATTTTGGGCTGTTTTGGGGGTGATTTTGAGCTATTTTGGGGCAAATTTTGGGGTGAATTTTGGGTTATTTTGAACTATTTGGGCTATTTTGGGGTGAATTTTGGGTTTTTGGGGGGATTTTTGGCTATTTTGAGATAATTTTTGGGTCAGTTTGGGGTATTTGGGGGGATTTTGGGCTGTCTTGGGGTGAATTTTGGGGTTTTTGGTGTGAATTTGGGTTTTTAGGGTGAGTTTTTGGGTTATTTTGGGGTATTTGGGGTGAATTCTGGGCTGTTTTGGGGTAATTTCAGGGTGAATTTCGGGATATTTTGTGGTATTTGGGGTTCTGGGGTGAATTTGGGGTAATTTTGGGTGATTTTGGGGTGAATTTTGGGTTATTTTGGGGTATTTGGGGTGAATTCTGGGATATTTTGGGTTTGGGGTGGGGTGATTTTGAGCTATTTTGGGGCAAATTTTGGGGTGAATTTTGGGTTTTTGGGGTGAATTCTGGGATATTTTGGGCTGTTTTGGGGGTGATTTGGAGCTATTTTGGGGCAAATTTTGGGGCGAATTTTGGGTTATTTTGAGCTATTTGGGCTATTTTGGGGTGAATTTTGGGTTTTTGGGGGGATTTTTGGCTATTTTGAGATAATTTTTGGGTCAGTTTGGGGTATTTGGGGGGATTTTGGGCTGTCTTGGGGTGAATTTTGGGGTTTTTGGTGTGAATTCGGGTTTTTAGGGTGAGTTTTTGGGTTATTTTGGGGTATTTGGGGTGAATTCTGGGCTGTTTTGGGGTAATTTTGGGGTGAATTTCGGGATATTTTCCGGTATTTGGGGTTCTGGGGTGAATTTGGGGTAATTTTGGGTGATTTTGGGGTGAATTTTGGGAAATTTTGGGCTGTTTTGGGGTGAATTTCGGGATATTTTCCGGTATTTGGGGTTCTGGGGTGAATTTTGGGGTGAATTTTGAGGTTTTTGGGGTGAATTTGGGGTGCTTGTGGGGGATTTTGGGCTGTTTCGGGTGAATTTCAGGATATTTTGAGGAATTTGGCATTTTGGGCTAATTTGGGATGAATTTTGGGGTGAATTTTGGGTTATTTTGAGGTATTTGGGCTCTTTTGGGGTGAATTTTGGGTTTTTGGGGTGAATTTTGGGTTAGCTTGGGGCATTTGAGGTGAATTTTGGGCCGGTTTGGGGTGAATTTGGGGTAATTTTGGGGTGAATTTTGGGGTTTTGGGGTAAATTGCAGGCTATTTTGTGGTATTTGGGGTTCTGGGGTGAATTTTGGGTGATTTTGGGGGTTTTGGGGTGAATTTTGGGGTTTTGGGGGAAATTTCAGGCTATTTTGTGGTATTTGAGGTTCTGGGGTGAATTTTGGGTGATTT
>NW_024498711.1:0-2862 GCF_017590055.1 Onychostruthus taczanowskii
CCTCAGCCCATCCCCGCGCCGGGAGCGGCATCGCAGCAAGAGCCCGAGACGGCACCGGAGCAGATCCCGGGAGAGGCGCCACAGATCGAGATCTAAATCTCCAGGTACTTCTGCCACTTCCAGAATAATTCTGGCAAGTCTTCATCAGCAGCACATCCACTGCAAGAAAAATCTGTCACCATATCAAGATGGTAGCACAGGGGTTAAATCTGGGTGATAAAACTGCTGCTCACATGAAAGCAGAGCTGGGGAACTCCTTTAATGGCTGCAAAATTGTCTTAAGTTTTCAGATAGTTGCCAGGAGGTTAATGTGACTGCCTGGTTAAAGCTAGGGCTGTTCTGGCAATGTCTAGCACACTTGGTCACTAGAAGCAGATTGCATTAGCAAAACCACAAAGAATTCCAGTGGCAATGGAAATAACTACTGCCTTTTTATCCCACAGGGCATCACCGTAGTCACAGACACAGAAGTCATTCCAAATCACCTGAAAGGTAAAGGCTTAGCTTATTTCTGAAGGGCACTTTGGGAATTAAAGGATAGGTATTACAGCGTTGACTTTTTGTTTTTTCTGTTTCAGATCTAAGAAAAGTCACAAAAAGAGTCGGCGAGGGAATGAGTAACAAACAAAACCCAGCCCGCTGTTCAAGGACCTTGAGCTGCAGTCTAATGCTGTCCTGTTTGCTCCACAGGACAGCTGGCTCTCTACTGGCTGCTTTAGCAGTCCTTTTCTTTCATCATGCTCATTTTGTTCTCTTGAATTTTTTTATTAAAGGTAAGCTAAGGATACTTTTTATGTAGTTAGTTACTCATCCTTGTGATAGAATTTGAAGGTTGTTTTTTAATTGTTTTTCTTGAAGCCTGTAAAAACTTAATGAAGAGCAATAAAAAAAGGAAGGTTTGTCTTTAAAGGCTCCTGGCTGTTTCCTTCATAATAATCTGTTGAGATGTCCCCTGGTTGAAGCTGGTTTCATTCTCAAATCAGGGCCTTGTTTTGTTAAACTGACCCTGCAGTCAGGTGCCAAAGGAAGACTGTATTCAGTCACAAACACTGCAGGGCTCCCAGCCCTGGCCTCTCAGAGCTCCAGTACAGGAGAGGAAGCAAGGCTGTCACAACCCAGTGTGTGTATTAAAGGCTCACTTGACAGTGCTCTCCAACATGTGGCTGTCATTGGCTGCTTTGTAAAAATTATCCTTCAGTGTAATCTGCTGCTTCTGGTGATGCCATCAGAGAGTTCAGAAAGTTAAAGTAGGACAAAGCTCTGCTTAATTCTTCTGGAGTAAGAAGTGCAATATATTTAAAGACAGTACACCACTACTCTGAGCACAGTTTGTGGCCTCCCTGTGACTGGAAGCAGAATTGGACACCATGATGATGTTCAGCTCTACCTTTTCTGAGTCAAGTTAGTTTTTAAAATTTAGAATAATTAAGCTCTTAATGAAGATATAATTCTCCTCCTATTATATTTGAAATCAGTTGTGTTAAGCCCTTGTGTACCATGTCTTTATTCATGGCCCTTCTTCAGGAGCAGGGACAGGCAGGTTTATCCCTGAACTCTGCATTTAGGACTTCAGGATTCTCATATTGCCCTGGGGAGTGCCGACAACACAAGTGTGCACAGGGAATTTATGGAAAGCCCTCTTTAAAAATGCCTCCCAGTACAGACTAATTTTTCCACAGTATTTGCGTATGATTTTGCAAAGCTGATAAACAGAAAAGCAGGTGTGCTCTTCCTTCAAGGATAACACACACATGGGCTGTGGACAGCATATGCAACAACACCATCATGGAGAAAAGCAGGTCTGGTGCTTGTAGCACTTGTTAAAACTGCTCATATTTCCAAGATTTCCACATTAAAGCCATTTCTATTGTTCCCATTAGAGTGAGCATGCATACAAATAGAGAAGAGGAAAAAATCTTACATCCTTTTTTTGCAGTTTTATTTTTCTTTTTAAAAAGTTTTTTGGCACTACATAGTTCTGTAAAGAATAGAAGTGACAAATTTTTAAACACATGAAATCCCCTTCTAATTTTATTTTTTTTTTAGAACAATATATATAAAGTCTGAAGCAACCAAAGTATGAATACAGCTAATAGAAAATAAAGAACTTAATTTTAAAAATTCTCTCTCTTTACAGTTTATCAAGATAAAACAAAACACAATTCCCCTTAAAAATAGGGTAATAAAATAGATGAAATTTGTATCACTCAGTTTTGTGATACTAGTAAAAACTATAGTTCATATCTATGTACAAATGATACAGTTTAAAAACAGTCTTAAATAATCTTGTATCTAAACATGTTGCATTAAGATTTTAAATCAGAACCTGAATTTCTTCCTCCCCTCCCCCCACCCACCCACAATCCCATCCAATTTCACTTTTTCTGTTGAATGTAATTCAGATTCAAGTGTGGATGTCCTTGAGACAGAAGTGAGAACCGCTGGTTACTCTGCATCAGTGGACCAGCTAAAAGAAAATGGATTACAATTACTTCAGCAAATCACATATTTAACAGTGCTTGGCTATATTCTGTGTACTAATCTAACTTAGAAATAAAACCATTTACTAGACTGACACAAATGCTATCTCTACAGCTAACTCATTTAATGGGACAGTGTAGAATTACTTTAATCCTATCTCCAAAATTCCCTAACAATCACAAAGAAATCATTTTGTTGCATTACTTCAGTTATTTAACAAAAGTAATTTCAGAATTTTAAGTAAATTCAGTTTTCACTTGGAAGCCCTGTTAGAGCCAATAGATTATATTTTGAAAAAGGATTTGGTGGCCATATCTCTTATTTTACAGCAGGTGACCCTCCACAGCATGGAAGCTGCAGATCCCTCCAAGTCAAATTTGA
>NW_024498712.1:0-2617 GCF_017590055.1 Onychostruthus taczanowskii
CAGGGCTGGAAACAAGCTTTACTACAGAAATAGTGTCTGGCCACTACTGCTCTCGCAGTTTGTGAGTGCTGCTCAGAGCCCTTGCGCTCAGAGTCCGTGCCATTTGGGGCTGGGGGCATTTCTGGAGGACAAAACCTGCTCAGGCAGCTGCCAGGCCAGCACCCCTGCCCTCCTGCAGTCAGCACAGCTCCCCAGAGTGGAAACCGGCCAGCCCTGCGCCTGTCCGTGCCAGCTGGGGGCAATCTCAATGGCACCGGAGGTAATTTTGCAAGCACGTGCACCTCAGTTCCAGCACCAGGCTCCAGGCTGTTTGTTTCTCCACCTGATTTGACTTTGGCTGCCCCCACTGCTGCGTCCGGCCCCGGCATGGAAGAGGAATGGTCGACGTGGGGGCTGCGTGCTCCCGAGCATCCGCACGCAGGGACACACACACAGCTGCTGTCCCGGCACAGAGTGTGAGGCTGAGCTCTGCTGAATTCATTTTCCAGCCTGGGGACTGTGGAGGCCCCTGAGCCTGCCAGGGAAAGGGCAGTAGCAATGCCCTGGGGAGACACACAGTTGGCTCTGGGCATTCCTCTCAGCTCAGGCTGAGGAAACAGGCTTCTCCCAGGCTGCTCTGCAGCACTCTATTAACTTGTCCCACTTCAGTCTTCCCCACTGGCCCTCCCTTATTCATTTTCCAGCCTGGGGACTGTGGAGGCCCCTGAGCCTGCCAGGGAAAGGGCAGTAGCAATGCCCTGGGGAGACACACAGTTGGCTCTGGGCATTCCTCTCAGCTCAGGCTGAGGAAACAGGCTTCCCCCAGGCTGCTCTGCAGCACTCTATTAACTTGTCCCACTTCAGTCTTCCCCACTGGCCCTCCCTACTCCTTTTATATGTTCAAGTTCTAGGAAGATCTCCATTGTCTGTAACCCCGCCTGTCCACCCTGGCATTCCCTAGTGGCCCTTTCCCAGGGTACCACCCCTGAGCCCTCAGACCTCTGGATCTCTGGTGCTCTTCTCCACCCCCTATTTCCCGGTATTTTTACCCTAGACTCACTTTTGTTTTTGTCTTTGGCCCCTGCACACCTCCAGTGTCTCCTGAAATAAAGCACGTTGGAACTCTGTGCCTGGGCGCTCCCGTGTCTTCAGTGCCGAGCTGTTCCCTCTGTGTGTGTGAGGTGTGTGTGTGTCTGTGTGTGTGTGTGACTGTGTGTGTGTGTGTGTGTGTGTCTCTGTGTCTGTGTCTCTGTGTCTGTGTGTCTGTGTCTGTGTGTCTGTGTGTGTGTGTGTAGCCAGATCTCCTTGCCGTTGCTGGGCTTCTGAGGACCGGCAGCCTTGGAGCCATGTTTGGGGCTGGGCAGGGATTTGGGCATCTCTCCCAGCTCTTCTGCCAGCTCAGCCTTCTTCAGCCACTGCCGCAGGAGCTCCGGGGAGGAGCGGGACACCGAGCCCGAGATGGTGTCACAGAGCAAGGTGTGCAGGGCGCTGAAGTACCGCCCCGAGGGGAGAACACCGACCTTCTTGACCAGCAACACCTCTTCCTCCGGGGTGGAGGGGGCTTTGGGAAGCACAGTCTGGGGAGGGTCTGGGGCCAGGGTGATGCTGAGCTGGGGGCCAGGCGGTGGGAATGGGGGGTTGCTGGATGGAGAGGAGGCTGGGTGAGCTGGTGTGGGGGTGCTGCTGGGGGGGCTGGGCTGGGGGGCTGGAGAGCTGCCATCCTGCTGGGGGGGCTCAGTGCTGGCTGGGAGGGAGGGCAGCAGCTTGTATTTTTGGAACATGAAGTTGGCTGAGCTCTGGAAGTTGCTCCTGTCCCCTGAGTCCGCCTCAGGCACCCGAGGCTGCGCTCCCTCTCCCAAGCCCACGTTCCCTCCTGCAGCCTCTTTCTCCTTATCCTCTTGGTCCAGTGTCCCCTCCCCACAGCCACTGGGTCTCTGAGTGTTCCCAGCTTCTAGCAGTCTCTTCTTGAAGCTAAGGTCCAGCACTATTTCCTTCAGGGGCGGCTCCTCAGTGCCCACCCTGTCTGTGCTGCCCTCCTGAGACTCCAGTTCTTGGGGCACAGGCTTTGGCTTTTTAGGGATGCTCCTGGAACAGCTTTCCTCTTGGCTCTGCACTGCATCACTGCCCAACCTGAGGCTGGACACCCCTGAGATGTCTCTGAGGGCAGCAGGCTCCTGGCTGCCACCCGTGTTTTGGGCTGAGGAGTCCTCCCACAGATGGCTCTTGCAGAACAGGATGGGGTCTGTGTCTTTGGCCTTCTCCAGGTACTCCTGGTAAGGTGCCAGGCTGAAGACGTTGTGGATCACAGGCATGGGTGGGGAGGATGACAAAGCCTTGGTGTCCCACAGGTCTTCCAGCCCTTTGATGGGGGACCCGGATGGAGAAAGGCGGATGAGCTCCTTGGCTGGATCCATGACCTTGGGGGCATTTCCTTCCCCTGGTCCCCCACAGGGGGTGTCCTCTTCTTCCTCCCTGGATACAGGGGGGTGATGTTATAGCTGGTCTAAAGCTACACAGATAATTTGGCCGAACAGACACCAACTCCACTAGCCTAGCTCATTAGAAGGTAGCCATAACAAGTCCCCAAGCATACCAATGAGAAGTTGGACTGAAGTTCAAACAGGGGACCTCAGCCAAT
>NW_024498713.1:0-2758 GCF_017590055.1 Onychostruthus taczanowskii
GGATTTGGGGGAAATTTGGGGGTCCCAGGATGTCCCAGGTGGAATTTGAGGGGGTTTGGGGGGGTCTCCAAAGGGATTTGGGGGTCCCAAGGTGGGATTTTGGGGGTCCTGGTGGATTTGGGGGAAGGTTTGGGGGTCCCAGGTGGGTTTTGGGGAGGATTTTGGGGTTTTTTGGGGGGCTCCGTACCCCGGTGCTCCCCCGGGAGCCGCGTGGTGTCGAAGAGCCGCTCGTACTGAGCCGAGCACGTGGGGAGGGACCCCCGGAACAGCACCTGGGACCCCAAAAACAGCCAAAATCACCCCAAAATCAGCCCAAAATCAGCCCAAAAACCAGACCCAAAAGCACCCCCAGGAACAGCACCTGGCAACTCCAAAATTAACCCAAAATCACCCCAAAATCACCCCAAAGTCAGCCCCAAAACCAGCCCCAAAAACAGCACCTGGGACCCCAAAAACAGCCAAAATCACCCCAAAATCACCCCAAAACCAGACCCAAAATCAGCCCCAAAACCAGCCCCGGAACAGCACCTGGCAAATCCAAAATTAACCCAAAATCACCCCAAAATCAGCCCAAAATCAGCCCCAAAACCAGACCCAGAACAGCACCTGGGGACCCCCAAAACAACCTAAAAACAACCCAAAAGCAGCCCCAAAACCACCCCCAGGAACAGCACCTGGGACCCCAAAAACAGCCAAAGTCACCCCAAAATCAGCCCCAAAATCAGCCCCAAAACCAGCCCCAGAACAGCACCTGGGGACCCCCAAAACAACCTAAAAACACCCCAAAATCAGCCCCAAAATCAGCCCCAAAACCAGCCCCAGAACAGCACCTGGGGACCCCCAAAACAACCTAAAAACACCCCAAAATCAGCCCCAAAATCAGCCCCAAAACCAGCCCCAGAACAGCACCTGGGGACCCCCAAAACAACCTAAAAACACCCCAAAATCAGCCCCAAAATCAGCCCCAAAACCAGCCCCAGAACAGCACCTGGGGACCCCCAAAACAACCTAAAAACACCCCAAAATCAGCCCCAAAATCAGCCCCAAAACCAGCCCCAGAACAGCACCTGGGGACCCCCAAAACAACCTAAAAACACCCCAAAATCAGCCCCAAAATCAGCCCCAAAACCAGCCCCAGAACAGCACCTGGGGACCCCCAAAACAACCTAAAAACACCCCAAAATCAGCCCCAAAATCAGCCCCAAAACCAGCCCCAGAACAGCACCTGGGGACCCCCAAAACAACCTAAAAACACCCCAAAATCAGCCCCAAAATCAGCCCCAAAACCAGCCCCAGAACAGCACCTGGGGACCCCCAAAACAACCTAAAAACACCCCAAAATCAGCCCCAAAATCAGCCCCAAAACCAGCCCCAGAACAGCACCTGGGGACCCCCAAAACAACCTAAAAACACCCCAAAATCAGCCCCAAAATCAGCCCCAAAACCAGACCCAAAACCACCCCCGGAACAGCACCTGGCAACTCCAAAATTAACCCAAAATCAGCCCAAAAACAGCACCAAAATCCCCCCCAAAGTCACCCCAAAACCACCCCCGGAACAGCACCTGGGGACCCCAAAAACAGCCAAAGTCACCCCAAAATCAGCCCAAAATCAGCCCCAAAACCTGCCCCAAAGGACCCCAAAATCCCCCAAAATCCCCCCAAAGTCACCCCAAAATCAGCCCAAATTTCCCACTTTAAACCCCAAAATTCTCCTTTTAAACCCCAAATTTCCCCCTCTGGACCCCAAATTCCCCTCAAAACCCCAAAATTCCGTTTTAATCCCCAAATTTCCTCTTTTAAACCCCAAATTTCCCCCTCTCGATCCCAAGTTCCCCTCAAAACCCCAAAATTCCCCCAAAATTCCCTTTTAATCCCCAAATTTCCCCCCTGGGGGACCCCAAATCCCCCCCCCGGGCGCCAAAATCACCCCAAAATCACCCCAAAATCAGCCCCAAAATCAGACCCAAAAGCACCCCCGGAACAGCACCTGGCAACTCCAAAATTAACCCAAAATCAGCCCAAAAACAGCACCAAAATCCCCCCCAAAGTCACCCCAAAACCACCCCCGGAACAGCACCTGGGGACCCCAAAAACAGCCAAAGTCACCCCAAAATCAGCCCCAAAATCAGCCCCAAAACCAGACCCAAAACCACCCCCCAGGAACAGCACCTGGGACCCCAAAACAGCCACAGTCACCCCAAATCACCCCAAAATCACCCCAAAACCACCCTAAAATCAGCCCAAAGTCACCTCAAAATCAGCCCCAGAACAGCACCTGGGGACCCCAAAATCCCCCAAAATCCCCCCAAAGTCACCCCAAAATCAGCCCAAATTTCCCACTTTAAACCCCAAAATTCTCCTTTTAAACCCCAAATTTCCCCCTCTGGACCCCAAATTCCCCTCAAAACCCCAAAATTCCGTTTTAATCCCCAAATTTCCTCTTTTAAACCCCAAATTTCCCCCTCTCGATCCCAAGTTCCCCTCAAAACCCCAAAATTCCCCCAAAATTCCCTTTTAATCCCCAAATTTCCCCCCTGGGGGACCCCAAATGCCCGCCGGGACCCCCAAAATTCCCCTTTTAGACCCCAAATTTCCCTCTTTAAACCCCAAATTTCCCCCTTTAAACCCCAAAATTCCCCTTTTAGACCCCAAATTTCCCTCTTTAAATCCCAAAATTCCCTCTTTAGACCCCAAAATTCCATCTTTAAACCCCAAAATTCCCTTTTAGTCCCCAAATTTCCCTCTTTAAACCCCAA
>NW_024498714.1:0-2757 GCF_017590055.1 Onychostruthus taczanowskii
TATTTTTAATTTTTAGAAATTTTTTTCTAAATAAATATAATTATGACTTTAATTTTTAATTCTAATTTTTTTATTCCAATTATTTATTTAAAATTTTATTTAATTCATTCCAATATGAATATTTAATTACTTAATTATCACAATTATTTTAATTATTTTAATTATTTCTGCTCCCCAGGTGTGGCCGGACCTGCCCAACGTCGTCGTCAACGATTCCCTGGACTGGGACACCCAAGTGGAGGTGAAAATGAAATGAAATTTAATTAATTAAAAATTAATTTACTTTTTAAATTCCTCGTTTTTAGCAGAAAAATTAATTTTTTCCCATTTTTGTGGCAGGAATTGCCCCAAATTTTGTATCAAAACAGCAAAAAAAACCCCCAAAAATTAAATTTAAATCTTTCTGTTCCTCAGGAATTATTAATGGCAAATTTAATTTCACTTTTTAAAAGTTATTAAAGAATTTCATCTTAATTTTAATTTTTAATTTTTGACGGAATTTTAATTTAAATAAAAATTTAATTTCAATTTTTTAAAGTTTTTTTTCCACAACACCAATTAAACTCCCGTTCCAAACCCAACAAATCCCCATTTTAATGAACTTTCTGGCAATTAATTACCATAATGAATTTAATTACCATAATGAATTTAATTTATAATTAATTACCACAATTAATTACCTTGTCCCCTGCAGCTGCTCTGCACCTTCGAGGCCATGTGGGATTTTTCCTGAACTCCATTCCAAACCCAATAAATCCCCATTTTAATTAACTTTCTCTTAATTACCATAATTAATTTAGTTACCATAACACATTTAATTACCATAATTAATTATCTTTTTCCCCTCCAGCTGTTCCGTGCCTTCACGGTGTGCTGGATTTCCACACCTCCACTTAAACTCCCATTCCAAACCAATAAATCCCCATTTTAATTAACTTTCTGTTAATTAATTACCATCATTAATTATGTTTTTCCCCTCCAGCTGTTCCACGCCTTTGTGGCCGAGCTGGATTTTTTCCGCAACTCCAATTAAACTCCCATTCCAAAACCCAACAAATCCCCATTTTAATGAACTTTCTGTTAATTAATTACCATACTGAATTGAATTACCATGATTAATTTTATTACCACAATTAATTACCATAATTAATTACCATTTTCCCCTCCAGCAGTTCCTCTCCTTCGCGGCCGAGCCGGATTTTTTCCAGAACTCCAATTAAACTCCCATTCCAAACCCATCAAATCCCCATTTTCATGAACTTTCTGTTAATTAATTTCCATACTGAATTTGATTACCATGATTGATTTAATTACCACAATTAATTACCATAATTAATTACCATTTTCCCCTCCAGCAGTTCCTCTCCTTCGCGGCCGAGCCGGATTTTTTCCGCAACTCCAATTAAACTCCCATTCCAAAACCCAACAAATCCCCATTTTAATGAACTTTCTGTTAATTAATTACCATACTGAATTGAATTACCATGATTAATTTTATTACCACAATTAATTACCATAATTAATTACCATTTTCCCCTCCAGCAGTTCCTCCACAATTAATTACCTTGCCCCTGCACCTTCGAGGCCATGCGGGATTTTTCCTGAACTCCATTCCAAACCCAATAAATCCCCATTTTAATTAACTTTCTCTTAATTAATTACCATAATTAATTGATTTATCGTAATTAATTACCTTTTCCCCCCTTCAGTTGTTCAAAGGCCGAGCCGGATTTTTTCCGCAACTCCAATTAAACTCCCATTAAAAACTCATCAAATCCCCATTTTAATTAACTTTCTGTTAATTAATTACCATCATTAATTATGTTTTTCCCCTCCAGCTGTTCCACGCCTTTGTGGCCGAGCTGGATTTTTTCCGCAACTCCAATTAAACTCCCATTCCAAAACCCAACAAATCCCCATTTTAATGAACTTTCTGTTAATTAATTACCATACTGAATTGAATTACCATGATTAATTTTATTACCACAATTAATTACCATAATTAATTACCATTTTCCCCTCCAGCAGTTCCTCTCCTTCGCGGCCGAGCCGGATTTTTTCCGCAACTCCAATTAAACTCCCATTCCAAACCCATCAAATCCCCATTTTCATGAACTTTCTGTTAATTAATTTCCATACTGAATTTGATTACCATGATTGATTTAATTACCACAATTAATTACCATAATTAATTACCATTTTTCCCTCCAGCAGTTCTGCACCTTCACGGCCGTGCCGGATTTTTTCCAGAATTCCAATTAAACTCCCATTCCAAAACCCAACAAATCACCATTTTAATGAACTTTCTGTTAATGAATTACCATACTGAATTTGATTACCATGATTAATTTAATTACCATAATTAATTACCATAATTAATTACCTTTTTCTGCTCAAGCGGTTCTGCACTTTCACGGTCATGCCGGATTTTTTCCGCAACTCCAATTAAACTCCCATTCCAAACCCACCAAATCCCCATTTTCATGAACTTTCTGTTAATTAATTAATTACCATCATTAATTACCTTCCCCCCCAGCTGTTCCCGCGCCTTCGCGGCCATGCCGGATTTTTTCCGGAACTCGACGCGGGATTGGTGGGCGCGGGAAATCGCCGAGGTCTACGAGAACCCCCGAAACGAATCCCAGAGCATCAAATTCGACGGCATCTGGATCGTGAGTGCACAAATTCCTTTTTTGGGGGATTTCAGCCCAAAATCCTGAAAAAATCCAATTTTTTGGGTGACTTTCAGCCCAAAAA
>NW_024498715.1:0-2732 GCF_017590055.1 Onychostruthus taczanowskii
TTTGTCCCGTTGTGTCCGATTCCTGAGTGCTTTCCAGTTAATTGTATGAACTTTCTCCTACTGAGATGAGCACAGCTGGTTAGAGAACACCAAGGTTGTGGGTTCAATGCCCATATGGGCCATTCATTGAGGAGCTGGAGTCAATGAATCTTCTGGGTCTCTTCTAACTCAGAATATTCCGTAAACTTCTGTTGGTGTAATGAAGAGTCCTCAGAACTAAACCTGGACAAACAAGGTACTTGCTAAAAAAAAAAAAATGGGCAGATTTTTGGTGGCTGTTGAAGAAAAAGGTGTTTCCATAAAGTCTTCTGTCACAGAATGGACATGTCTTTATTAAGTTTTATTCAAATATTATTCTGCTTGGCAAACTCTATCAGAGATAACAGCGGATATATACTTTGTAACTTAGCAGTGATGCCACTCAAAATAGGGTTTGTGAGTTTCTCTAGGAGACAAAATAAGAAAATTCAGAAGCTGGTAATAAGGACAGATATTTGTGTTTGGGAATAGCATTTGGGTAATACAAACCAGCAGTTACTCTGAAGCTTGACACCTCCTCCCACCCTAGGCAAATATTTCCACAGCTCCTCATGTCAAACTCATTATTTACTTTTACAGCCAAAAAGCATATATGTGTGCAAAACCAGGAATTTATTGTTAGTCTGTCAATGTTATAAATTCAGTCAAAACAGACCAGTACTGTTACTGGTTAACTGGCCTGTTACTTTTTACTGGTAATGGCAAGAATTCCATTTACTGGGCTATTCTGGACTTGGCAACAGAAGCATAGAAGTTTGAAGTTTCCTGTGGCCTGTCTACCATCTTTGATTTTGGGATGAAAGTGATGCCTCAAACCTTAGAATTTTTTGTGTGCATCTGGAATCTCCTCCTATTGGAGTTGTTAGCTGCCCAGTGATGTCTACATATTTACCTACTGTTTCATGCTTACCAGAGTGAATCTTATAAGAGCTTTTCTGTGTCAGTTATGTTAGTTAGCAGTTTTCTAATTTCTGCTAGTGAACACTTGGTTATGAGGCCTCCAGTTCTCTAGTCAATGGTGTTGGAAACACTTTCTTTCTAATTAAGCTTTCAATTGGAATTTTCTCTCTTTGTAGCAGAGTTGCAATTGCTGTGATCCTAGAGATGGTCTCTAGGACAGTAATTCAGAAGGAAGTTTAGTTACAGACTTATATACTTACTATATGGCATCCTATAATTAGATTTAATTGTATTGACCTTTGAGAATGTGAGTAATCTGCAGTTTTAACCAAGCAGAAAAAAAAATCACAAAATAGTGTTGGAAGTGTACTTGAGTACTTTTAAGTAGAATTATATACAGGTGGATAACATTGAGCCTGTTATTATGGTGAAAGTGCCCTTTAGTAGATTATAGTAATAAGTATTTTTTAACTGTCAAAAGAATATAAATTACATACTGGAACTGCACAGTCTATCAAACAAGGAAATTAAGAGGAAATAGTCTTTCCATGTTTGTGAACATACCTTTCTGCCTTCTTTGTGGGAAGTGTATGCATTAAAGTTTCTGGCATAACAGTTTCTGGCATTGCAGCTCTAGTACCAGAAAAATGGGAGAACTAAGACCTCTGTAAAACCAAAAGCAGATGTGTCCATTTTTTCTGCAAGAATGTCCTGTCCATTAGAAATGTGGATTTAATATCATGACTACCCAACAGCTGCTGTTTAAAAACTCCACTCTGCAGACAGCAGCTGAACCACTCACTCTGTAGACTGCATTGGAATAAGCATGTCTGATGAGCATCTGAGAATCATAGCTGGAAGGCAACACTCATGACAGCTGGACCAGTTAATATAGACACTCATGCCTAGTGCTGTGCAAAGACCAGCACTTGAGATCCTGGTGAGTAGATGGGGAGCCTGGAAGGGTACAGATGACACAGGGTGCATTTTCAAATACGGTCCATAATTATACGCACCATTTCATGTATGTGATACTAATTGCATACAGAATCTCTGGCATGCTGGTCCTCATGTTTACCAAGCTATGGAATTTACATGTGACTTTTCTTTGTCCATATGCAAATTTTATCACTTATTTTCACATGCAGTCATCTGAAAAGATGAGGACACTGCTGTATTGCACCAGGGTGTACTCATCTGTGGGCTGAGTCAAGGCTGTCCCAAAATCACACTCAGCACTTCTAGTCTGGGAAGAATATGTGTTTTGGTTATAAAAGAAATTATTGGGCAAAATATTTGGTGTGATCGGATCACGTTTTTTAATTACTGTGTTTTCTCAGCTCTTCTGTATTCCAGAAAGAGTATGTCAGATGCTGCATTGATTTAAAGCAGATTGCTCATCTAGGTATTAGTAATGCTCTGTACAATTCAGTGTGGCTAATGAAGCCCTGCATGCTACCTTCAGGGGCTGTAACTATGGCTTGGAATAAAAATATGACCTTGACATTCTTTGAGCTGCACAATGAAGTGGTCGATAGGAAATGACTATGGTTTGTTATCCTATAGGGTCACAGAGTAAACACACATTGTGTTCCCAAACACAAAGGGAAGTAAAAGCTGAAGAGGAAAGTGACTTACCACTCTTAATACATCCAAGTGAACTGTACATTTCCATTTCCTATTGTACAAAATATCCTTTGTTGACAAGCTGTGTTTACATTGAGGTGATTTGGGCACTCTTCAAGTAGTTAGTGGAACAGATGCAATTTGTCCCGTTGTGTCCGATTCCTGAG
>NW_024498716.1:0-353 GCF_017590055.1 Onychostruthus taczanowskii
GAGAGAGAGAGAGAGAGAAGGGAAAGGGAGACAGAGAGGGGAGAGGGAGAGGGGGGAGAGAGGGAGAGGGGAGAGGGAGAGAGAGGCCCCAATTAGAGCCCAGGGTGAGAGCCCCGCGGCACCGCCTGCCCGCCCGGGCCCTCCGTGCCCCGGCTCTGCCCCTCCGTGCCCCGGCTGTGCCCCTCCGTGCCCCGGCTGTGCCCCTCCGTGCCCCGGCTCTGCCCCTCCGTGCCCCGGTTCTGCCCCTCCGTGCCCCGGCTCTGCCCCTCCGTGCCCCGGCTCTGCCCCTCCGTGCCCCGGCTCTGCCCCTCCGTGCCCCCCTTCTGCCCCTCCGTGCCCCGGTTCTGCCCCTC
>NW_024498716.1:2181-2615 GCF_017590055.1 Onychostruthus taczanowskii
CCCCAGTGCTCCCAGTCCCCCCCCCGCGGGCTCTTCCCGCTCGGGGCCGTTTGGGGAATTCGGCTGCGGCCAGACCGGGGGCGAATTCCCCCCAGTGCTCCCACTGCCCCCCCCGCGGGCTCTTCCCGCTCGGGGCCGTTTGGGGAATTCGGCTGCGGCCAGACCGGGGGCGAATTCCGGGAACCCCCGGGGGTGTCGGGGGGGTTGAGCAATGCGGGGCCGGAGCCGCCCGTCCCTTCCCGTCCGTCCCTTCCCGTCCCGGCCGGTCCCTCCGGGGCTGCCCGGAACGGCTCCGGGCGGGGGTCCCGGGCCGGGACACGGGGGGACGGGGGGACCGAGCCCTCCCCAGCGCCGTGACCCCCCCGGTCGCTGTGACACCCCCGGTCGCTGTGACACCCTCGGCTCGCTCTGACCCCCCCCGGTCCGCTCTGACC
>NW_024498717.1:0-3356 GCF_017590055.1 Onychostruthus taczanowskii
GACTGGTTTGGACTGGTTTGGACTGGCTTAGACTGGTTTGGGCTGGTTTGGAGTGGGTTAGACTGGGTTGGACTGGTTTGGACTGGTCTAGACTGGGTTGGACTGGTTTGGATTGGTTTGGACCAGTTTGAAATGGGTTAGACTGGGTTGGAATGGGTTAGACTGGTTTGGACTGGTCTGGACTGGTTTGGACCGGTTTGGAGTGGGTTAGACTGGTTTGGAGTGGGTTAGACTGGGTTGGACTGGTTTGGAGTGGGTTAGACTGGTTTGGAATGGGTTAGACTGGGTTAGACTGGTTTGGACTGGGTTATACTGGTTTGGACTGGTTTGGACTGGTTTGGAGTGGGTTAGACTGGTTTGGAATGGGTTAGACTGGGTTAGACTGGTTTGGACTGGGTTATACTGGTTTGGACTGGATTATACTGGGTTAGACTGGTTTGGACCAGTTTGGACTGGGTTATACCGGGTTAAACTGGTTTGGATTGGTTTATACTGGTCCAAACCATTTCAAACTGGTTTATACCGGTTTGGAGTCACTGGCACTGGTTTATACTGGTCCAAACTGGTTTGCAGCCATTGAGGCTGGGTTATACTGGTTTATACTGGTCCAAACCCCTCCAAACCGGTCCAAACCGGTCCATACTGGTCTATACTGGTCCCTGCCCAGGTGTGCCACGCCCTCCCCACCAGCCCCTAGGGGGTGCTCTGCGCACGCCCACACCTCTCCTCGCCTTTCCAAACCGGTTCAAACCGGTCCAAACCCCTCCAAACTGGTCCATACTGGTCTATACTGGTCCCTGCCCAGGTGTGCCACGCCCTCCCCACCAGCCCCTAGGGGGTGCTCTGCGCACGCCCACACCTCTCCTCGCCTTTCCAAACCGGTTCAAACCGGTCCAAACCCACTGGTCCCTGCCCAGGTGTGTCCTGCCCTCCCCACCAGCCACTAGGGGGCGCTCTGCGCACGCCCACACCTCTCCCCGCCTCTCCAAACCAGTTCAAACCGGTCCGAACCGGTTTAAACTGGTCTGAACTGGTCCAAAGCAGTTCAAACTGGTCTATACTGGTCCATACTGGTCCCGGCCCAGGTGTGCCACGCCCTCCCCACCAGCCACTAGGGGGCGCTCTGCGCACGCCCACACCTCTCCCCGCCTCTCCAAACCGGTTCAAGGGTTAGACTGGTTTGGACTGGGTTATACTGGTTTGGACTGGTTTGGACTGGATTATACTGGGTTAGACTGGTTTGGACCAGTTTGGACTGGGTTATACCGGGTTAAACTGGTTTGGATTGGTTTATACTGGTCCAAACCATTTCAAACTGGTTTATACCGGTTTGGAGTCACTGGCACTGGTTTATACTGGTCCAAACTGGTTTGCAGCCATTGAGGCTGGGTTATACTGGTTTATACTGGTCCAAACCCCTCCAAACCGGTCCAAACCGGTCCATACTGGTCTATACTGGTCCCTGCCCAGGTGTGCCACGCCCTCCCCACCAGCCCCTAGGGGGCGCTCTGCGCACGCCCACACCTCTCCCGGCCTCTCCAAACCGGTTCAAACTGGTCCAAACCAGTTTAAACTGGTTCAAACTGGTCTATACTGGTTCAAACTGGTTTATACTGGTCTATACTGGTCCCGGCCCAGATGGCCACGCCCTCCCCACCAGCCCCTAGGGGGCGCTCTGCGCACGCCCACACCTCTCCCCGCCTCTCTAAACCGGTTTGAACCAGTCCAAACCCCTCCAAACTGGTCCAAACTGGTTTATACTGGTCCAAACCGTTTCAAACTGGTTTAAACTGGTCCAAACTGGTCTATACTGGTCCCTGCCCAGGTGTGTCCTGCCCTCCCCACCACCCACTAGGGGGCGCTCTGCGCACGCCCACACCTCTCCCCGCCTCTCCAAACCAGTTCAAACCGGTCCGAACCGGTTTAAACTGGTCTGAACTGGTCCAAAGCAGTTCAAACTGGTCTATACTGGTGTCCAAACTGGTCTATACTGGTACCTGCCCAGGTGTGCCACGCCCTCCCCACCAGCCACTAGGGGGCGCTCTGCGCACGCCCACACCTCTCCTCGCCTTTCCAAACTGGTTTAAACTGGTCCAAACCGGTTTAAACCGGTCCGTACTGGTCCAAACTGGTTTAAACTGGTCCATACTGGTTTGTACCGGTACCTGCTGGGCCAGCTCGCGGGTGGGGGCCAGCACGAGCGCCTGCGTGGCCTTGAGCTCCAGCTCCACCTGCTGCAGGATGGAGATGGCGAAGGTGGCGGTTTTACCCGTGCCCGACTGCGCCTGCGCGATGACGTCATAGCCTGCGGGGACAGGTGAGACACAGGTGAGACACAGGTATGTACAGGTGTGTGTGTGTCACAGGTTTTACCCGTGCCCGACTGCGCCTGCGCGATGACGTCATAGCCTGCGGGGACAGGTGAGACACAGGTGAGTTACAGGTGAGTTACAGATGTGAACAGGTGTGTACAGGTGAGCACAGGTGTGTACAGGTGTGAACAGGTGTGTACAGGTGTGAACAGGTGTGTACAGGTAAGTTACAGGCGTGTACAGGTGAGCACAGGTGTGTGTGTGTGTGTGTGTCACAGGTTTTACCTGTGCTGGATTGGACCTGAGCAATGACGTCATAGCCTGCGGGGACAGGTGAGACACAGGTGAGTTACAGGTGTGTCAGGTTTTACCTGAAACAGGTCTGAGCGATGACGTCATAGCCCAGGCAAGTTACAGGTGAGCACAGGTGAGTTACAGGTGAGCACAGGTAAGTCAGAGGTGAGCACAGGTGAGCACAGGTGTGTACAGGTGTGTACAGATGTGTACAGGTGTGTACAGGTGAGCACTGGTGTGATTGCAGACAGGTGAGCACAGGTAAGTTACAGGTGTGCACAGGTGAGTCACAGGTGTGTACAGATGTGAACAGGTGAGTCACAGGTGTGTACAGGTGAGCACTGGTGTGATTGCAGACAGGTGAGCACAGGTGAGTTACAGGTGAGTCACAGGCATGCACAGGTGAGTTACAGGTGTGTACAGGTGTGTACAGATGTGTACAGATGTGTACAGATGTGTACAGGTGAGTTACAGGTGTGCACAGGTGTGTACAGGTGAGCACAGGTGAGCACAGGTGAGCGAATGCACACACAGGTGAGCCCTGAGCTGAACTGGGATGGACTGGGAGCACTGTTCCATACTGGTCTATACTAGTTTATACTGGTCTGTACTGGTCTGTACTGGTCTGTACCGGTTTATTCTGGTTCTAACTGGTCCATACTGGTTTATACTGGTTTTACCTTTGATGCAGGGCAGGATGGCTCTCTGCTGGATGGCCGAGGCTTTCTCGAAGCCGTAGGCTGAACTGGG
>NW_024498717.1:6130-7729 GCF_017590055.1 Onychostruthus taczanowskii
ATACTGGTTTATACTGGTTTTACCTTTGATGCAGGGCAGGATGGCTCTCTGCTGGATGGCCGAGGGTTTCTCGAAGCCGTAGGCTGAACTGGGCCCATACTGGATCTACACTGGTCTATACTGGGTCTATACTGCTCTATACTGGTCTGTACTGGTTCTAACTGGTCTATACTGGTTTATACTGGTTTATACTGGTTTTACCTTTGATGCAGGGCAGGATGGCTCTCTGCTGGATGGCCGAGGGTTTCTCGAAGCCGTAGGCTGAACTGGGCCCATACTGGGCCCATACTGGGGCCATACTGGGGCTGTATAACCCCATACCGCTTTATACTGGTCCATACTGGTCTATACTGGTCCATACTGGTTTATACTGGTTTTACCTTTGATGCAGGGCAGGATGGCTCTCTGCTGGATGGCCGAGGGTTTCTCGAAGCCGTAGGCGTAGATCCCGCGCAGCAGCGCCTCCGACAGGTTCATCTCGTCGAAGCTGTCCACCACCTCGTGCCAGTTGCTCTGCGCCAGTGCAAACCAGTACAAACCAGTTAGGAACGGAATTGAACCAGTAAAGAGCCCCACAAACCATGATAAACCAGTAACAACTGCCCCAAACCAGTACAAACCAGTTAGGAACGGAATAAACCAGTAAAGAACCCCACAAACCAGGATAAACCAGTAACAACTGCCCCAAACCAGTACAAACCAGTTAGGAACGGAATAAACCAGTAAAGAACCCCACAAACCAGGATAAACCAGTAACAACTGCCCCAAACCAGTACAAACCAGTTAGGAACGGAATAAACCAGTAAAGAACCCCACAAACCAGGATAAACCAGTAACAACTGCCCCAAACCAGTACAAACCAGTTAGGAACGGAATAAACCAGTAAAGAACCCCACAAACCAGGATAAACCAGTAACAACTGCCCCAAACCAGTACAAACCAGTTAGGAACGGAATAAACCAGTAAAGAACCCCACAAACCAGGATAAACCAGTAACCACTGCCCCAAACCAGTACAAACCAGTTAGAACTGGAACAAACCAGTAAAGAACCCCAACAACCAGTACAAACCAGTAACAACTGCCCCAAACCAGTACAAACCAGTTAGAAACGGAATTGAACCAGTAAAGAACCCCACAAACCAGGATAAACCAGTAACAACTGCCCCAAACCAGTACAAACCAGTTAGAAATGGAATTGAACCAGTAAAGAGCCCCAACAACCAGTATAAACCAGTAACCACTGCCCCAAACCAGTACAAACCAGTTAGGGCCTGTACCGACACCCCCAAACCAGTACAAACCAGTTAAACCAGAACAAACCAGTCCAGAGCCCCACGAACCAGTATAAACCAGTACAGTCTCCCACCCACCAGTACAAACCAGTACAAACCAGTTAGAAACGGAATTAAATCAGTAAAGAGCCCCAATAACCAGGATAAACCAGTAACCACTGCCCCAAACCAGTACAAACCAGTTAGGATCTGTACTGACACCCCCAAACCAGTACAAACCAGTTAGGAACGGAATAAACCAGTAAAGAACCCCACAAACCAGGATAAACCAGTAACAACTGCCCCAAACCAGTACAAACCAGTTAG
>NW_024498717.1:10748-11962 GCF_017590055.1 Onychostruthus taczanowskii
TCCCAGTTTAACTTTAACCCCTCCCAGTCTCTCCCAGTATGGTCCCGACCCCTCCCAGTCCATCCCAGTCTGCCCCAGTATGGCTTTAACCCCTCCCAGTCTCTCCCAGTAAGGCCCAGTTCCCTCCCAGTCCATCCCAGTTTAACTTTAACCCCTCCCAGTCCATCCCAGTCCATCCCAGTATGGTCCCGACCCCTCCCAGTCTGCCCCAGTATGGCTTTAACCCCTCCCAGTCTCTCCCAGTAAGGCCCAGTTCCCTCCCAGTCCATCCCAGTTTAACTTTAACCCCTCCCAGTCTATCCCAGTCCATCCCAGTATGGTCCCGCCAGTCTCTCCCAGTAAGGCCCAGTTCCCTCCCAGTTTGATTTAACCCCTCCCAGTTTGGCTCTGACCCCTCCCAGTCTGTCCCAGTCCCCCCCAAATCTCTCCCAGTCCATCCCAGTAAGACCCAGTTCCATCCCAGTTTGATTTAACCCCTCCCAGTTTGATTTAACCCCTCTCAGTTTGATTTAACCCCTCCCAGTTTGATTTAACCCCTCCCAGTCCCTCCCAGTTTGATTTAACCCCTCCCAGTCCCTCCCAGTAAGGCCCAGTTCCCTCCCAGTTTGGCTCAGACCCCTCCCAGTCCATCCCAGTAAGGTGCAATTCCCTCCCAGTTTGATTTAACCCCTCCCAGTCCCTCCCAGTTTGATTTAACCCCTCCCAGTCCCTCCCAGTAAGGCCCAGTTCCCTCCCAGTTTGGCTCAGACCCCTCCCAGTCCATCCCAGTAAGGTGCAATTCCCTCCCAGTTTGATTTAACCCCTCCCAGTCCATCCCAGTTTAACTTTAACCCCTCCCAGTCCCTCCCAGTCCCTCCCAGTTTGATTTCACCCCTCCCAGTTCCTGACCTCGATGACCCCGTCCGGCTCCATCCCCTCGGGGCCGCTCTCGCGAGATCTGCCGTAGAGAAACGCCGCGGTGACGTCACCACCCGGCGTCGTGACGTCACCGCCGCCATTTACCCATTCCATTCCCGGCCACGTGACCGGAAGTAACCCGGGCCCGCTCCGACCACGCGGCGCGACCGGAAGTAGAGGCGAAGAGGGGAAGCTCCGCCCACTTCCGGTGCTCCCTCAGGAATCGGCCAATCAGCGCGCGGCGCCGCGGGTGACGTCACCGCGACCGCCGGGACAATGGAGGCGCGCGCGCGGCGCCGACCACGTGGGCGGGGGAG
>NW_024498717.1:12020-12527 GCF_017590055.1 Onychostruthus taczanowskii
ACGAAAAAAAAAAAAAAAAAAACGGCGAAAAACCCAAAAAACCGCGCGGGGAAAAACGGCGCTGAGGGAAAAACCGCGCGTTCCCCCTCAGGAAATGGCGGCGCGACGGAAAACTCGCCGGGTGAGGGCCGCGCGTCCCTCAGGCGGGGCTGGCGGGTTGTTCCCCCTCCCCCCTCGCGGTGAGGCCCCGCTGTTGCTCCCCTCCCCTCCCCCATCCCGGTATCGCACCGACTGTCGTGACTCGCCGACATCTCCGCGCTCCGCTCGGGCCCCCCCCGCCCGGCGCCGCCTTAAGAGCGCCCAGGCCGCGCCTCCCCCCGCGCCGCCATTGGTTTGATCCGCCCCGAGCCGCGCGCTGATTGGTCCGAGGGGAGAAACCGCGCCCGCGCCGCGCGGTGATTGGTTGGAGGGGTTTAGGGCACGCCCGCGGAGGGGAGAGGGGTCGCAAAATGGCGGAGGGGGCGGGGTTAAAGAGGGGAAGGGGCGTGGTCGGAGCGAACCATGTGG
>NW_024498718.1:0-317 GCF_017590055.1 Onychostruthus taczanowskii
TGTCCCCAAGTGTCCCCATGTGTCCCAGGTGCCGCAGCCCCACCTTGCCCCCCGAGGCGCAGAGCGAGCCGTCGGGTGACACGGTGACGGTGTTCAGGTAGCCCGTGTGCCCGATGTGGTTCGTCTTCAGCTTGCAGTTGGCCAGGTTCCACACCTGGGGGGACAGGGGGGACAGGGGGGTCACAGGGGGGTCACTGGGGCAGACTGGGGTCACAGGGGGGTCACTGGGGCAGATTGGGGTCACAGGGGGCAGATCCGGGGTCACAGGGGCAGATTGGGGGTCACAGGGGGGTCACTGGGGCAGACTGGGGCCACAG
>NW_024498718.1:1989-2578 GCF_017590055.1 Onychostruthus taczanowskii
CGAAGCGACCCCAGACCCCCCGGAACCAGCCCCAAACCACCCAAAACTGACCCCAAACCCCCCGGGACAGGCCCCAAACCCCCCGGGACAGACCCCCGTCTGACCTGCACGGTGTACTTGCAGACCCCCAGCGTGTTCCAGAGCTTGATGGTCTTGTCGCGGGAGCCCGAGACGATCTGGCGGTTGTCGGAGGAGAAGGCCACGCTCAGCACGTCCTTGGTGTCGAAGCGACCCCAGACCCCCCGGAACCAGCCCCAAACCACCCAAAACTGACCCCAAACCCCCCGGGACAGGCCCCAAACCCCCCGGGACAGACCCCCGTCTGACCTGCACGGTGTACTTGCAGACCCCCAGCGTGTTCCAGAGCTTGATGGTCTTGTCGCGGGAGCCCGAGACGATCTGGCGGTTGTCGGAGGAGAAGGCCACGCTCAGCACGTCCTTGGTGTGGCCCACGAAGCGCCGCGTGGTGGTGCCCCTGCGGATTGGGGGGAAACGGCCTCGGATCGGGAAAAACACCCCGGGGATATTGATAAACGGGGAAAAAACCCTGGGGAACAGGCATAAACTGGGAAAAACACCCCGGGGATCG